>NW_025228268.1:35128-38925 GCF_018294505.1 Triticum aestivum | reverse complement strand
TTATTTGTCGGTCATCAACACTCATAGTTTTGGCCGATTCTGGCCCGTTTCATGGACTATTACTCAGTTTTGGGGCCCCGGAGTGATTTCCACAACGGACGAACCCCAGGGTGCGTTTACGTGTCGGTTATCAACACTCATAATTTTGGCCAATTCTGGTTCTTTTCGTGCACTACTACTCACCGTTTTGGGGTCCTAAAGCGATTTCTACGATTGACGATCCCTGGGGTGCATTTATTTGTCGGTCATCAACACTCACAGTTTTGGCCGACTCTGCCCCGTTTCATGGACTATTACTCATTGTTTTGGTGTCTCAGAGCCATTTCCATGATTGACGCACCCCGGGGTGCGCTTACGTTTTGTTCACCAGCAATCCTATTTCGTTCGATTCTGGGCTCTTTCATGGACTATTACTCACCATTTTGGGGTCCCAGAGCTATTTCCATGATTGACGATCCCCGCGGTGCGTTTACGTGTCCGTCGTCAACAGTCGCAATTTTGGCCGATTCTGGCCGGTTTCGTGCACTATTACTCACCGTTTTTGGGTCCGAAAGCGATTTCCATGGTTGTTGAACCCTAAGGTGTGCTTACGTGTCGGTCATCAGCAATCGCAGTTTGGGCTGATTCTGGCCTGATTCTTGGACTATTACTCACCGTTTTGGGGTCCCAAAGCGATTTCCATAGTTGTTGAACCCCAAGGTGCGCTTACGTGTCGGTCATCAACACTCGTAGTTTTTGCCGATTCTGGCCCGTCTCTTGGTCTATTACTCAGTGTTTTGGGGTCCCGGAGTGATTTCCACGATTGACGAACCCCAGGGTGCGTTTGCGGGTCGGTCATCAACACTCATAGTTTTGGCCGATTCTGGTTCTTTTCATGCACTATTACTCACACTTTTGGGGTCCTAGAGCAATTTCTATGATTGACAATCCATGGGGTGCATTTATTTGTCGGTCATCAACACTCGCAGTTTTGGCCGACTCTGGCCCGTTTCTTGGACTATTACTCATTGATTTGGTGTCTCGGAGCGATTTCCATGATTGACGCACCCCGGGGTGCGCTTACGTGTTGTTCACCAGCAATCCTAATTTCGTTCGATTCTGGGATCTTTCATGGACTATTACTCACCATTTTGGGGTCCCAGAGCTATTTCCACGATTGACGATCCCCGCGGTGCGTTTACGTGTCCATCGTCAACAGTCGCAATTTTGGCCGATTCTGGCCCGTTTCGTGCACTATTACTCACCGTTTTGGGGTCCGAAAGCGATTTCCATGGTTGTTGAACCGTAAGGTGTGCTTACGTGTCGGTCATCAGCAATCGCAGTTTGGGCTCATTCTGGCCTGATTCTTGGACTATTACTCACCGTTTTGGGGTCCCAAAGCGATTTCCATAGTTGTTGAACCCCAAGGTGCGCTTACGTGTCGGTCATCAACAGTCGCAGTTTTGGCCGATTCTGGCCCGTCTCTTGGTCTATTACTCAGTGTTTTGGGGTCCCGGAGTGATTTCCACGATTGACGAACCCTGGGGTGCGTTTGCGGGTCGGTCATCAACACTCATAGTTTTGGCCGATTCTGGTTCTTTTCGTGCACTATTACTCACCGTTTTGGGGTCCTAGAGCGATTTCTATGATTGACAATCCCTGGGGTGCATTTATTTGTCGGTCATCAACACTCGCAGTTTTGGCCGACTTTTGCCCGTTTCATGGACTATTACTCATTGTTTTGGTGTCTCGGAGCGATTTCAATGATTGACGCACCCCGGGGTGCGCTTACGTGTTGTTCACCAGCAATCCTAATTTCGTTCGATTCTGGGCTCTTTCATGGACTATTACTCACCATTTTGGGGTCCCAGAGCTATTTCCACGATTGACGATCCCCGCGGTGCGTTTACGTGTCCATCGTCAACAGTCACAATTTTTGCCGATTCTGGCCCGTTTCGTGCACTATTACTCACCGTTTTGGGGTCCGAAAGCGATTTCCATGGTTGTTGAACCCTAAGGTGTGCTTACGTGTCGGTCATCAGCAATCGCAGTTTGGGCTGATTCTGGCCTGATTCTTGGACTATTACTCACCGTTTTGGGGTCCCAAAGCGATTTCCATAGTTGTTGAACCCCAAGGTGCGCTTACGTGTCGGTCATCAACACTCGCAGTTTTGGCCGATTCTGGCCCGTCTCTTGGTCTATTACTCAGTGTTTTGGGGTCCCGGAGTGATTTCCACGATTGACGAACCCCAGGGTGCGTTTGCGGGTCGGTCATCAACACTCATAGTTTTGGCCGATTCTGGTTCTTTTCGTGCACTATTACTCACACTTTTGGGGTCCTAGAGCGATTTCTATGATTGACAATCCGTGGGGTGCATTTATTTGTCGGTCATCAACACTCGCAGTTTTGGCCGACTCTGGCCCGTTTCTTGGACTATTACTCATTGTTTTGGTGTCTCGGAGCGATTTCCATGATTGACGCACCCCGGGGTGCGCTTACGTGTTGTTCACCAGCAATCCTAATTTCGTTCGATTCTGGGATCTTTCATGGACTATTACTCACCATTTTGGGGTCCCAGAGCTATTTCCACGATTGATGATCCCCGCGGTGCGTTTACGTGTCCATCGTCAACAGTCGCAATTTTGGCCGATTCTGGCCCGTTTCGTGCACTATTACTCACCGTTTTGGGGTCCGAAAGCGATTTCCATGGTTGTTGAACCGTAAGGTGTGCTTACGTGTCGGTCATCAGCAATCGCAGTTTGGGCTCATTCTGGCCTGATTCTTGGACTATTACTCACCGTTTTGGGGTCCCAAAGCGATTTCCATAGTTGTTGAACCCCAAGGTGCGCTTACGTGTCGGTCATCAACAGTCGCAGTTTTGGCCGATTCTGGCCCGTCTCTTGGTCTATTACTCAGTGTTTTGGGGTCCCGGAGTGATTTCCACGATTGACGAACCCTGGGGTGCGTTTGCGGGTCGGTCATCAACACTCATAGTTTTGGCCGATTCTGGTTCTTTTCGTGCACTATTACTCACCGTTTTGGGGTCCTAGAGCGATTTCTATGATTGACAATCCCTGGGGTGCATTTATTTGTCGGTCATCAACACTCGCAGTTTTGGCCGACTTTTACCCGTTTCATGGACTATTACTCATTGTTTTGGTGTCTCGGAGCGATTTCCATGATTGACGCACCCCGGGGTGCGCTTACGTGTTGTTCACCAGCAATCCTAATTTCGTTCGATTCTGGGCTCTTTCATGGACTATTACTCACCATTTTGGGGTCCCAGAGCTATTTCCACGATTGACGATCCCCGCGGTGCGTTTACGTGTCCATCGTCAACAGTCGCAATTTTGGCCGATTCTGGCCCGTTTCATGCACTATTACTCACCGTTTTGGGGTCCGAAAGCGATTTCCATGGTTGTTGAACCCTAAGGTGTGCTTACGTGTCGGTCATCAGCAATCGCAGTTTGGGCTGATTCTGGCCTGATTCTTGGACTATTACTCACCGTTTTGGGGTCCCAAAGCGATTTCCATAGTTGTTGAACCCCAAGGTGCGCTTACGTGTCGGTCATCAACACTCACAGTTTTGGCCGATTCTGGCCCGTCTCTTGGACTATTACTCAGTGTTTTGGGGTCCCAGAGTGATTTCCACGATTGACGAACCCTGGGGTGCGTTTGCGGGTTAGTCATCAACACTCATAGTTTTGGCCGATTCTGGCCCGTTTCATGGACTATTACTCAGTTTTGGGGCCCCGGAGTGATTTCCACAACGGACGAACCCCGGGGTGCGTTTACGTGTCGGTATCAACACTCACAA
>NW_025228268.1:31478-34975 GCF_018294505.1 Triticum aestivum | reverse complement strand
TCAACACTCATAGTTTTGGCCGATTCTGGCCCGTTTCATGGACTATTACTCAGTTTTGGGGCCCCGGAGTGATTTCCACAACGGACGAACCCCAGGGTGCGTTTACGTGTCGGTTATCAACACTCATAATTTTGGCCAATTCTGGTTCTTTTCGTGCACTATTACTCACCGATTTGGGGTCCTAAAGCGATTTCTACGATTGACGATCCCTGGGGTGCATTTATTTGTCGGTCATCAACACTCACAGTTTTGGCCGACTCTGCCCCGTTTCATGGACTATTACTCATTGTTTTGGTGTCTCGGAGCCATTTCCATGATTGACGCACCCCGGGGTGCGCTTACGTTTTGTTCACCAGCAATCCTATTTCGTTCGATTCTGGGCTCTTTCATGGACTATTACTCACCATTTTGGGGTCCCAGAGCTATTTCCACGATTGACGATCCCCGCGGTGCATTTACGTGTCCGTCGTCAACAGTCGCAATTTTGGCCGATTCTGGCCCGTTTCGTGCACTATTACTCACCGTTTTGGGGTCCGAAAGCGATTTCCATGGTTGTTGAACCCTAAGGTGTGCTTACGTGTCGGTCATCAGCAATCGCAGTTTGGGCTGATTCTGGCCTGATTCTTGGACTATTACTCACCGTTTTGGGGTCCCAAAGCGATTTCCATAGTTGTTGAACCCCAAGGTGCGCTTACGTGTCGGTCATCAACACTCGCAGTTTTGGCCGATTCTGGCCCGTCTCTTGGTCTATTACTCAGTGTTTTGGGGTCCCGGAGTGATTTCCACGATTGACGAACCCCAGGGTGCGTTTGCGGGTCGGTCATCAACACTCATAGTTTTGGCCGATTCTGGTTCTTTTCGTGCACTATTACTCACACTTTTGGGGTCCTAGAGCGATTTCTATGATTGACAATCCGTGGAGTGCATTTATTTGTCGGTCATCAACACTCGCAGTTTTGGCCGACTCTGGCCCGTTTCTTGGACTATTACTCATTGTTTTGGTGTCTCGGAGCGATTTCCATGATTGACGCACCCCGGGGTGCGCTTACGTGTTGTTCACCAGCAATCCTAATTTCGTTCGATTCTGGGATCTTTCATGGACTATTACTCACCATTTTGGGGTCCCAGAGCTATTTCCACGATTGACGATCCCCGCGGTGCGTTTACGTGTCCATCGTCAACAGTCGCAATTTTGGCCGATTCTGGCCCGTTTCGTGCACTATTACTCACCGTTTTGGGGTCCGAAAGCGATTTCCATGGTTGTTGAACCGTAAGGTGTGCTTACGTGTCGGTCATCAGCAATCGCAGTTTGGGCTCATTCTGGCCTGATTCTTGGACTATTACTCACCGTTTTGGGGTCCCAAAGCGATTTCCATAGTTGTTGAACCCCAAGGTGCGCTTACGTGTCGGTCATCAACAGTCGCAGTTTTGGCCGATTCTGGCCCGTCTCTTGGTCTATTACTCAGTGTTTTGGGGTCCCGGAGTGATTTCCACGATTGACGAACCCTGGGGTGCGTTTGCGGGTCGGTCATCAACACTCATAGTTTTGGCCGATTCTGGTTCTTTTCGTGCACTATTACTCACCGTTTTGGGGTCCTAGAGCGATTTCTATGATTGACAATCCCTGGGGTGCATTTATTTGTCGGTCATCAACACTCGCAGTTTTGGCCGACTTTTGCCCGTTTCATGGACTATTACTCATTGTTTTGGTGTCTCGGAGCGATTTCCATGATTGACGCACCCCGGGGTGCGCTTACGTGTTGTTCACCAGCAATCCTAATTTCGTTCGATTCTGGGCTCTTTCATGGACTATTACTCACCATTTTGGGGTCCCAGAGCTATTTCCACGATTGACGATCCCCGCGGTGCGTTTACGTGTCCATCGTCAACAGTCGCAATTTTGGCCGATTCTGGCCCGTTTCGTGCATTATTACTCACCGTTTTGGGGTCCGAAAGCGATTTCCATGGTTGTTGAACCGTAAGGTGTGCTTACGTGTCGGTCATCAGCAATCGCAGTTTGGGCTCATTCTGGCCTGATTCTTGGACTATTACTCACCGTTTTGGGGTCCCAAAGCGATTTCCATAGTTGTTGAACCCCAAGGTGTGCTTACGTGTCGGTCATCAACACTCGCAGTTTTGGCCGATTCTGGCCCGTCTCTTGGACTATTACTCAGTGTTTTGGGGTCCCAGAGTGATTTCCACGATTGACGAACCCTGGGGTGCGTTTGCGGGTCAGTCATCAACACTCATAGTTTTGGCCGATTCTGGCCCGTTTCATGGACTATTACTCAGTTTTGGGGCCCCGGAGTGATTTCCACAACGGACGAACCCCGGGGTGCGTTTACGTGTCGGTATCAACACTCACAATTTTGGCCAATTCTGGTTCTTTTCGTGCACTATTACTCACCGTTTTGGGGTCCTAGAGCGATTTCCACGATTGACGATCCCTGGGGTGCATTTACGTGTCGGCAATCAACACTCATAGTTTTGGCCGATTCTGGCCCGTTTCATGGACTATTACTCAGTTTTGGGGCCCCGGAGTGATTTCCACAACGGACGAACCCCAGGGTGCGTTTACGTGTCGGTTATCAACACTCATAATTTTGGCCAATTCTGGTTCTTTTCGTGCACTATTACTGACCGTTTTGGGGTCCTAAAGCGATTTCTACGATTGACGATCCCTGGGGTGCATTTATTTGTCGGTCATCAACACTCACAGTTTTGGCCGACTCTGCCCCGTTTCATGGACTATTAATCATTGTTTTGGTGTCTCGGAGCCATTTCCATGATTGACGCACCCCGGGGTGCGCTTACGTTTTGTTCACCAGCAATCCTATTTCGTTCGATTCTGGGCTCTTTCATGGACTATTACTCACCATTTTGGGGTCCCAGAGCTATTTCCACGATTGACGATCCCCGCGGTGCGTTTACGTGTCCGTCGTCAACAGTCGCAATTTTGGCCGATTCTGGCCCGTTTCGTGCACTATTACTCACCGTTTTGGGGTCCGAAAGCGATTTCCATGGTTGTTGAACCGTAAGGTGTGCTTACGTGTCGGTCATCAGCAATCGCAGTTTGGGCTCATTCTGGCCTGATTCTTGGACTATTACTCACCGTTTTGGGGTCCCAAAGCGATTTCCATAGTTGTTGAACCCCAAGGTGTGCTTACGTGTCGGTCATCAACACTCGCAGTTTTGGCCGATTCTGGCCCGTCTCTTGGACTATTACTCAGTGTTTTGGGGTCCCAGAGTGATTTCCACGATTGACGAACCCTGGGGTGCGTTTGCGGGTCAGTCATCAACACTCATAGTTTTGGCCGATTCTGGCCCGTTTCATGGACTATTACTCAATTTTGGGGCCCCGGAGTGATTTCCACAACGGACGAACCCCGGGGTGCGTTTACGTGTCGGTATCAACACTCACAATTTTGGCCAATTCTGGTTCTTTTCGTGCACTATTACTCACCGTTTTGGGGTCCTAGAGCGATTTCCACGATTGA
>NW_025228268.1:25328-28107 GCF_018294505.1 Triticum aestivum | reverse complement strand
TTTGGGGTCCTAAAGCGATTTCTACGATTGACGATCCCTGGGGTGCATTTATTTGTCGGTCATCAACACTCACAGTTTTGGCCGACTCTGCCCCGTTTCATGGACTATTACTCATTGTTTTGGTGTCTCGGAGCCATTTCCATGATTGACGCACCCCGGGGTGCGCTTACGTTTTGTTCACCAGCAATCCTATTTCGTTCGATTCTGGGCTCTTTCATGGACTATTACTCACCATTTTGGGGTCCCAGAGCTATTTCCACGATTGACGATCCCCGCGGTGCGTTTACGTGTCCGTCGTCAACAGTCGCAATTTTGGCCGATTCTGGCCCGTTTCGTGCACTATTACTCACCGTTTTGGGGTCCGAAAGCGATTTCCATGGTTGTTGAACCCTAAGGTGTGCTTACGTGTCGGTCATCAGCAATCGCAGTTTGGGCTGATTCTGGCCTGATTCTTGGACTATTACTCACCGTTTTGGGGTCCCAAAGCGATTTCCATAGTTGTTGAACCCCATGGTGCGCTTACGTGTCGGTCATCAACACTCGCAGTTTTGGCCGATTCTGGCCCGTCTCTTGGTCTATTACTCAGTGTTTTGGGGTCCCGGAGTGATTTCCATGATTGACGAACCCCAGGGTGCGTTTGCGGGTCGGTCATCAACACTCATAGTTTTGGCCGATTCTGGTTCTTTTCGTGCACTATTACTCACACTTTTGGGGTCCTAGAGCGATTTCTATGATTGACAATCCGTGGGGTGCATTTATTTGTCGGTCATCAACACTCACAGTTTTGGCCAATTCTGACCCGTTTCTTGGACTATTACTCATTGTTTTGGTGTCTCGGAGCGATTTCCATGATTGACGCACCCCGGGGTGCGCTTACGTGTTGTTCACCAGCAATCCTAATTTCGTTCGATTCTGGGATCTTTCATGGACTATTACTCACCATTTTGGGGTCCCAGAGCTATTTCCACGATTGACGATCCCCGCGGTGCGTTTACGTGTCCATCGTCAACAGTCGCAATTTTGGCCGATTCTGGCCCGTTTCGTGCACTATTACTCACCGTTTTGGGGTCCGAAAGCGATTTCCATGGTTGTTGAACCGTAAGGTGTGCTTACGTGTCGGTCATCAGCAATCGCAGTTTGGGCTCATTCTGGCCTGATTCTTGGACTATTACTCACCGTTTTGGGGTCCCAAAGCGATTTCCATAGTTGTTGAACCCCAAGGTGTGCTTACGTGTCGGTCATCAACACTCGCAGTTTTGGCCGATTCGGGCCCGTCTCTTGGACTATTACTCAGTGTTTTGGGGTCCCGGAGTGATTTCCTCGATTGACGAACCCTGGGGTGCGTTTGCGGGTCGGTCATCAACACTCATAGTTTTGGCCGATTCTGGCCCGTTTCATGGACTATAACTCAGTTTTGGGGCCCCGGAGTGATTTCCACAACGGACGAACCCCAGGGTGCGTTTACGTGTCGGTTATCAACACTCATAATTTTGGCCAATTCTGGTTCTTTTCGTGCACTATTACACACCGTTTTGGGGTCCTAGAGCGATTTCTACGATTGACGATCCCTAGGGTGCATTTATTTGTCGGTCATCAACACTCACAGTTTTGGCCGACTCCGCCCCGTTTCATGGACTATTACTCATTGTTTTGGTGTCTCGAAGCCATTTCCATGATTGACGCACCCCAGGGTGCGCTTACGTTTTGTTCACCAGCAATCCTATTTCGTTCGATTCTGGGCTCTTTCATGGACTATTACTCACCATTTTGGGGTCCCAGAGCTATTTCTACGATTGACGATCCCCGCGGTGCGTTTACGTGTCCGTCGTCAACAGTCGCAATTTTGGCCGATTCTGGCCCGTTTCGTGCACTATTACTCACCGTTTTGGGGTCCGAAAGCGATTTCCATGGTTGTTGAACCGTAAGGTGTGCGTACGTGTCGGTCATCAGCAATCGCAGTTTGGGCTGATTCTGGCCTGATTCTTGGACTATTACTCACCGTTTTGGGGTCCCAAAGCGATTTCCATAGTTGTTGAACCCCAAGGTGCGCTTACGTGTCGGTCATCAACAGTCGCAGTTTTGGCCGATTCTGGCCCGTCTCTTGGTTTATTACTCAGTGTTTTGGGGTCCCGGAGTGATTTCCACGATTGACGAACCCTGGGGTGCGTTTGCGGGTCGGTCATCAACAGTCATAGTTTTGGCCGATTCTGGTTCTTTTCGTGCACTATTACTCACCGTTTTGGGGTCCTAGAGCGACTTCTATGATTGACAATCCCTAGGGTGCATTTATTTGTCGGTCATCAACACTCGCAGTTTTGGCCGACTCCGCCCCGTTTCATGGACTATTACTCATTGTTTTGGTGTCTCGAAGCCATTTCCATGATTGACGCACCCCAGGGTGCGCTTACGTTTTGTTCACCAGCAATCCTATTTCGTTCGATTCTGGGCTCTTTCATGGACTATTACTCACCATTTTGGGGTCCCAGAGCTATTTCTACGATTGACGATCCCCGCGGTGCGTTTACGTGTCCGTCGTCAACAGTCGCAATTTTGGCCGATTCTGGCCCGTTTCGTGCACTATTACTCACCGTTTTGGGGTCCGAAAGCGATTTCCATGGTTGTTGAACCGTAAGGTGTGCGTACGTGTCGGTCATCAGCAATCGCAGTTTGGGCTGATTCTGGCCTGATTCTTGGACTATTACTCACCGTTTTGGGGTCCCAAAGCGATTTCCATAGTTGTTGAACCCCAAGGTGCGCTTACGTGTCGGTCATCAACAGT
>NW_025228268.1:22333-23107 GCF_018294505.1 Triticum aestivum | reverse complement strand
TGGACTATTACTCATTGTTTTGGTGTCTCGGAGCGATTTCCATGATTGACGCACCCCGGGGTGCGCTTACGTGTTGTTCACCAGCAATCCTAATTTCGTTCGATTCTGGGCTCTTTCATGGACTATTACTCACCATTTTGGGGTCCCAGAGCTATTTCCACGATTGACGATCCCCGCGGTGCGTTTACGTGTCCATCGTCAACAGTCGCAATTTTGGCCGATTCTGGCCCGTTTCGTGCACTATTACTCACCGTTTTGGGGTCCGAAAGCGATTTCCATGGTTGTTGAACCGTAAGGTGTGCTTACGTGTCGGTCATCAGCAATCGCAGTTTGGGCTCATTCTGGCCTGATTCTTGGACTATTACTCACCGTTTTGGGGTCCCAAAGCGATTTCCATAGTTGTTGAACCCCAAGGTGTGCTTACGTGTCGGTCATCAACACTCGCAGTTTTGGCCGATTCTGGCCCGTCTCTTGGACTATTACTCAGTGTTTTGGGGTCCCAGAGTGATTTCCACGATTGACGAACCCTGAGGTGCGTTTGCGGGTCAGTCATCAACACTCATAGTTTTGGCCGATTCTGGCCCGTTTCATGGACTATTACTCAGTTTTGGGGCCCCGGAGTGATTTCCACAACGGACGAACCCCGGGGTGCGTTTACGTGTCGGTATCAAATCTCACAATTTTGGCCAATTCTGGTTCTTTTCGTGCACTATTACTCACCGTTTTGGGGTCCTAGAGCGATTTCCACGATTGACGATCCCTGGGGTGCATTTA
>NW_025228268.1:19397-21185 GCF_018294505.1 Triticum aestivum | reverse complement strand
GTTTTGTTCACCAGCAATCCTATTTCGTTCGATTCTGGGCTCTTTCATGGACTATTACTCACCATTTTGGGGTCCCAGAGCTATTTCCACGATTGACGATCCCCGCGGTGCGTTTACGTGTCCGTCGTCAACAGTCGCAATTTTGGCCGATTCTGGCCCGTTTCGTGCACTATTACTCACCGTTTTGGGGTCCGAAAGCGATTTCCATGGTTGTTGAACCCTAAGGTGTGCTTACGTGTCGGTCATCAGCAATCGCAGTTTGGGCTGATTCTGGCCTGATTCTTGGACTATTACTCACCGTTTTGGGGTCCCAAAGCGATTTCCATAGTTGTTGAACCCCAAGGTGCGCTTACGTGTCGGTCATCAACACTCACAGTTTTGGCCGATTCTGGCCCGTCTCATGGACTATTACTCAGTGTTTTGGGGTCCCGGAGTGATTTCCACGATTGACGAACCCCAGGGTGCGTTTGCGGGTCGGTCATCAACACTCATAGTTTTGGCCGATTCTGGTTCTTTTCGTGCACTATTACTCACACTTTTGGGGTCCTAGAGCGATTTCTATGATTGACGATCCCTGGGGTGCATTTATTTGTCGGTCATCAACACTCGCAGTTTTGGCCGACTCTGCCCCGTTTCATGGACTATTACTCATTGTTTTGGTGTCTCGGAGCGATTTCCATGATTGACGCACCCCGGGGTGCGCTTACGTGTTGTTCACCAGCAATCCTAATTTCGTTCGATTCTGGGCTCTTTCATGGACTATTACTCACCATTTTGGGGTCCCAGAGCTATTTCCACGATTGACGATCCCCGCGGTGCGTTTATGTGTCCATCGTCAACAGTCGCAATTTTGGCCGATTCTGGCCCGTTTCGTGCACTATTACTCACCGTTTTGGGGTCCGAAAGCGATTTCCATGGTTGTTGAACCCTAAGGTGTGCTTACGTGTCGGTCATCAGCAATCGCAGTTTGGGCTGATTCTGGCCTGATTCTTGGACTATTACTCACCGTTTTGGGGTCCCAAAGCGATTTCCATAGTTGTTGAACCCCAAGGTGTGCTTACGTGTCGGTCATCAACACTCGCAGTTTTGGCCGATTCCGGCCCGTCTCTTGGACTATTACCCAGTGTTTTGGGGTCCCGGAGTGATTTCCTCGATTGACGAACCCTGGGGTGCGTTTGCGGGTCGGTCATCAACACTCATAGTTTTGGCCGATTCTGGTTCTTTTCGTGCACTATTACTCACACTTTTGGGGTCCTAGAGCGATTTCTATGATTGACAATCCGTGGGGTGCATTTATTTGTCGGTCATCAACACTCGCAGTTTTGGCCGACTCTGGCCCGTTTCTTGGACTATTACTCATTGTTTTGGTGTCTCGGAGCGATTTCCATGATTGACGCACCCCGGGGTGCGCTTACGTGTTGTTCACCAGCAATCCTAATTTCGTTCGATTCTGGGCTCTTTCATGGACTATTACTCACCATTTTGGGGTCCCAGAGCTATTTCCACGATTGACGATCCCCGCGGTGCGTTTACGTGTCCATCGTCAACAGTCGCAATTTTGGCCGATTCTGGCCCGTTTCGTGCACTATTACTCACCGTTTTGGGGTCCGAAAGCGATTTCCATGGTTGTTGAACCGTAAGGTGTGCTTACGTGTCGGTCATCAGCAATCGCAGTTTGGGCTCATTCTGGCCTGATTCTTGGACTATTACTCACCGTTTTGGGGTCCCAAAGCGATTTCCATAGTTGTTGAACCCCAAGGTGTGCTTACGTGTCGGTCATCAACACTC
>NW_025228268.1:17280-17940 GCF_018294505.1 Triticum aestivum | reverse complement strand
TTGGGGTCCCGGAGTGATTTCCACGATTGACGAACCCCAGGGTGCGTTTGCGGGTCGGTCATCAACACTCATAGTTTTGGCCGATTCTGGTTCTTTTCGTGCACTATTACTCACACTTTTGTGGTCCTAGAGCGATTTCTATGATTGACAATCCGTGGGGTGCATTTATTTGTCGGTCATCAACACTCGCAGTTTTGGCCGACTCTGGCCCGTTTCTTGGACTATTACTCATTGTTTTGGTGTCTCGGAGCGATTTCCATGATTGACGCACCCCGGGGTGCGCTTACGTGTTGTTCACCAGCAATCCTAATTTCGTTCGATTCTGGGCTCTTTCATGGACTATTACTCACCATTTTGGGGTCCCAGAGCTATTTCCACGATTGACGATCCCCGCGGTGCGTTTACGTGTCCATCGTCAACAGTCGCAATTTTGGCCGATTCTGGCCCGTTTCGTGCACTATTACTCACCGTTTTGGGGTCCGAAAGCGATTTCCATGGTTGTTGAACCGTAAGGTGTGCTTACGTGTCGGTCATCAGCAATCGCAGTTTGGGCTCATTCTGGCCTGATTCTTGGACTATTACTCACCGTTTTGGGGTCCCAAAGCGATTTCCATAGTTGTTGAACCCCAAGGTGTGCTTACGTGTCGGTCATCAACACTC
>NW_025228268.1:11042-15364 GCF_018294505.1 Triticum aestivum | reverse complement strand
CCCGGAGTGATTTCCACAACGGACGAACCCCAGGGTGCGTTTACGTGTCGGTTATCAACACTCATAATTTTGGCCAATTCTGGTTCTTTTCGTGCAGTATTACACACCGTTTTGGGGTCCTAGAGCGATTTCTATGATTGACGATCCCTAGGGTGCATTTATTTGTCGGTCATCAACACTCACAGTTTTGGCCGACTCCGCCCCGTTTCATGGACTATTACTCATTGTTTTGGTGTCTCGAAGCCATTTCCATGATTGATGCACCCCAGGGTGCGCTTACGTTTTGTTCACCAGCAATCCTATTTCGTTCGATTCTGGGCTCTTTCATGGACTATTACTCACCATTTTGGGGTCCCAGAGCTATTTCTACGATTGACGATCCCCGCGGTGCGTTTACGTGTCCATCGTCAACAGTCGCAATTTTGGCCGATTCTGGCCCGTTTCGTGCACTATTACTCACCGTTTTGGGGTCCGAAAGCAATTTCCATGGTTGTTGAACCGTAAGGTGTGCTTACGTGTCGGTCATCAGCAATCGCAGTTTGGGCTCATTCTGGCCTGATTCTTGGACTATTACTCACCGTTTTGGGGTCCCAAAGCGATTTCCATAGTTGTTGAACCCCGTGTGCTTATGTGTCGGTCATCAACACTCCCAGTTTTGGCCGATTCTGGCCCGTCTCTTGGACTATTACTCAGTGTTTTGGGGTCCCAGAGTGATTTCCATGATTGACGAACCCTGGGGTGCGTTTGCGGGTCGGTCATCAACACTCATAGTTTTGGCCGATTCTGGCCCGTTTCATGGACTATTACTCAGTTTTGGGGCCCCGGAGTGATTTCCACAACGGACGAACCCTGGGGTGCGTTTACGTGTCGGTATCAACACTCACAATTTTGGCCAATTCTGGTTCTTTTCGTGCACTATTACTCACCGTTTTGGGGTCCTAGAGCGATTACCACGATTGACGATCCCTGGGGTGCATTTACGTGTCGGTCATCAACACTCATAGTTTTGGCCGATTCTGGCCCGTTTCATGGACTATTACTCAGTTTTGGGGCCCCGGAGTGATTTCCACAACGGACGAACCCCAGGGTGCGTTTACGTGTCGGTTATCAACACTCATAATTTTGGCCAATTCTGGTTCTTTTCATGCACTATTACTCACCGTTTTGGTGTCCTAAAGCGATTTCTACGATTGACGATCCCTGGGGTGCATTTATTTGTCGGTCATCAACACTCACAGTTTTGGCCGACTCTGCCCCGTTTCATGGACTATTACTCATTGTTTTGGTGTCTCGGAGCCATTTCCATGATTGACGCACCCCGGGGTGCGCTTACGTTTTGTTCACCAGCAATCCTATTTCGTTCGATTCTGGGCTCTTTCATGGACTATTACTCACCATTTTGGGGTCCCAGAGCTATTTCCACGATTGACGATCCCCGCGGTGCGTTTACGTGTCTGTCGTCAACAGTCGCAATTTTGGCCGATTCTGGCCCGTTTCGTGCACTATAACTCACCGTTTTGGGGTCCGAAAGCGATTTCCATTGTTGTTGAACCCTAAGGTGTGCTTACGTGTCGGTCATCAGCAATCGCAGTTTGGGCTGATTCTGGCCTGATTCTTGGACTATTACTCACCGTTTTGGGGTCCCAAAGCGATTTCCATAGTTGTTGAACCCCAAGGTGCGCTTACGTGTCGGTCATCAACACTCGCAGTTTTGGCCGATTCTGGCGCGTCTCTTGGTCTATTACTCAGTGTTTTGGGGTCCCGGAGTGATTTCCACGATTGACGAACCCCAGGGTGCGTTTGCGGGTCGGTCATCAACACTCATAGTTTTGGCCGATTCTGGTTCTTTTCGTGCACTATTACTCACAATTTTGGGGTCCTAGAGCGATTTCTATGATTGACAATCCGTGGGGTGCATTTATTTGTCGGTCATCAACACTCGCAGTTTTGGCCGACTCTGGCCCGTTTCTTGGACTATTACTCATTGTTTTGGTGTCTCGGAGCGATTTCCATGATTGATGCACCCCGGGGTGCGCTTACGTGTTGTTCACCAGCAATCCTAATTTCGTTCGATTCTGGGCTCTTTCATGGACTATTACTCACCATTTTGGGGTCCCAGAGCTATTTCCACGATTGACGATCCCCGCGGTGCGTTTACGTGTCCATCGTCAACAGTCGCAATTTTGGCCGATTCTGGCCCGTTTCGTGCACTAT
Source organism: Triticum aestivum (assembly GCF_018294505.1). Lineage (NCBI taxonomy): Eukaryota > Viridiplantae > Streptophyta > Magnoliopsida > Poales > Poaceae > Triticum > Triticum aestivum. The sequence goes on along the minus strand of NW_025228268.1, from coordinate 13,150 downwards.
TACTCACCGTTATGGGGTCCGAAAGCGATTTCCATGGTTGTTGAACCGTAAGGTGTGCTTACGTGTCGGTCATCAGCAATCGCAGTTTGGGCTCATTCTGGCCTGATTCTTGGACTATTACTCACCGTTTTGGGGTCCCAAAGCGATTTCCATAGTTGTTGAACCCCAAGGTGTGCTTACGTGTCGGTCATCAACACTCGCAGTTTTGGCCGATTCGGGCCCGTCTCTTGGACTATTACTCAGCGTTTTGGGGTCCCGGAGTGATTTCCTCGATTGACGAACCCTGGGGTGCGTTTGCTGAATCATGGATCACAAACACAGAACTCAGTTCCTAAGGACGGCTTCAATGAGACAAACCACCATGTACTCCTACATGGCCTCTCACCGCTACCTTTACCAAATCGTGTTCACACACTTGGCTCACACAAAGTAGGACAGGTTCACACGCCTCTGATTCATCCCCGATGAATCAGACCCGACTCAACTCTAAGCAGTAGCAGGCATGACAACAAACATAAATGAGTAGGCACATCAGGGCTCAAACAACTCCTACTCATGCTAGTGGGTTTCATCTATTTACTGTGGCAATGACAGGTCATGCAAAGGATAAAGGGGTTCAGCTACCGCAGCAAGTAACAGATGAATCGGTGTTGTCCTAATGCAGTAAAAGAGAGCAGGAGCGAGAGAGTAGGATTGTATCGGAATGAACAAGGGGGTTTTGCTTGCCTGGCACTTCTGAAGATAACATTGAGTCTTCATCAGTGTCAACGATCACATCATCGGTATCACGTCTATCGAGAGGGGACAAATACCGGCAACACAGAAGGGAACACAATCAATGCAATGCACAATATGATGCATGATCATGACATGGCAAAATGAATGTGTTTTGGGCTAATGCAACTAGCAACAGATTAAATGAAGTTGGTTTGAATACAAGATTCAAATTCAAACTCCATATGTGATTATTCAAATGCCATTTAATTGATTTGTGCTAAACAGCAGCTATAAGTTGTTCTAACATGCATGAAAATGGTACAGATGGATTCTTTGAATTTTTCTGATAATTTTTCATATATAAATTATCTAATTTGGAGTTACGGTTGAATTTCTATGATTTTTAGAAGTTTTTACAAATTTCTGGAATTTCCTGAATATTTATAAAATGAACTAAATTCCAGAAAAGGAATATTGCGTCAGCATGGCGTAAGGCTGAGGTCAGCAGGTCAACTGGGTCGCCCAGAGTCAAACCTGACGTGTGGGGGCCACACGTCAGTGACACAGGTTAGACAGGGGGGGTTAGTTTAGTTTAATTAAAGATTAGGGGCACTAGGGCCCACATGTCAGTGTCAGGGGGTTAGCTCAGGTGGTGATTAGCTTAAACTAATCACCTGATGGCGGGGGCCCACCTGTCATAGACCCAGGGGAGGTCAAACCCCTGGTCAAACGACTCAATCCCGCCGGCGTTGAGTCGCCGGCGAGGCCGAGGCGGCGGAGGCCTTCGGGTTTCTTGCTCCGGCGACCAAATGGCCGGCGGAGGGCATCTACGGAATGCCCAGGCTCGCGTGCATCTAACTGGGCAAACGGGAGAAGCTAGGGCGGCCGTAATCCTCGCCGGCGTCGAGCTCAGCGGCTGCCGGACCTCGGGCGTTGGCGGGAACGGCGCTACGGTGCACAAGAGGGGAAACGGAAGGGCGCTGCGGCCTCCTGGGGTTGCGGTGAGCACGACGGTGGGCTCGGGAGCGAGCTGCGGTGGCTGTGGCCACGGCCACGCCATGGCCGGCGGCGAGAAGCTCTCGGCCGCGGTGGATAACCTAGCTACGGCGCGGGAACGACGAAACAGAGAGGGGGAAACGGACGGAGAGCTCACGTAGACCCTGTAGAGGTGGACGGCGAGCTTGAGGGAGGCCGGACGGGGGCGGATTTGACGGCGGCGATCCGCGGTGGCCGAGGAGGGGAACGGCGAGGCTGGCAGCATCCAGGGCTTCCGGAGGGCCGTGGATCGGTGGGGAGGAAGAGGGGGTCGAGGCGGAGCCTTTGAGCGCATCGGCGAGGCTAGGGGGTGGCGGTGGCCGCGAGGGAGCTCGTCGGTGGCGGCGGCTCCGTTC
>NW_025228268.1:5291-10879 GCF_018294505.1 Triticum aestivum | reverse complement strand
GATAAGTCCTTCTCTCTCTCTCTTTCATTTCTATTTAATTATGTTTTCTATTTTCTGTAGTTTGTTTTGATTTAGTTTTAGACACTAAACCATTTTATAAAATCCTGGAAATAGTTATGTGGCTAGGACTAAAATATACCAAACCACATAAAATGTTCCAGTAATTATTGGACATATATTATTTATATATCAAATATATATCCAATGCAAATAGCTATTTATTTAATTCAAAGGCCCAAAATAATTAACTCTGAGATACCAAAAATATTGTTTTGAGTTTTACCTCTTTGCAATATTTTCAGAGACTAAGAGGAACATTTTCTTGGACTTCTTTGAGGAGATTTTAATGTTGATCATTTTTAGAAGGTTTCTGAGGCTTTAAAAATTCCTCAATTCAAATTTCATTTGAATTAAAACATGATACTCACATGAGGTCTAGCCTAGTGCATAACAGGACCGGGGATGTGACAACTCACCCCCACTAAACAAAAATCTCGTCCCGAGATTCAAGCGTAGGGTAGGGTGAAGGGGAAACGCAAACTAGCACAATCTTCACGATCCAGGGTGCACTTTATCAAAGCGTTGATTCGATCACCATCTTTGTCTCGAAGTCTTGCTCTGAGAACTCCAACTAACATGACAACAAGAGGAAAGGAAAGATCCTAAAAGAATGGTTCTTCTCGAAGGTCGAACAACTCAGGATTAACTCACGGAATGAGACATAGAACCATCTATCGAGCTGAGAGGCGAAGCACACATCCATAGGAATGGAGTGAAGCAGATGACGAAGGTTCACTAGGTAGACCACAATTTCACGCTTAAGAAGGTGGTAATCGATTGTCAACGTAGCGAGGAGTTGAGTTGCCATGATACCATAACGATACACCTTAGGGAAGGTGACTCGTAGAGATATCCCCTTAAGTGGCAAAAAGAATTACTTTTGATTCAGAGATCATTGAAACTCTTTAAACCAGCCTAAGGCAATTCTCGAGCGATCATTTGGAGGGGGTCGGTAGAATGGCATACTCGGACTTGGATGATGTGGATTACCTTGTTGAAGACAACGTAATGGATGAATTTGCTTACCACCGGAAATGGAAGAGACCCGTGGTAGAATGGCACATTGGCGGTGCAAGCTGGGAACAAAATGCAAATGCTGGGAATGATTCTAGTAACTGGGGAAGAACCCAACAATAGGGAGTGAATTCACTGTTTGAGAAGGTCACAGCATTGCCGAGGGAACTGAGAGCAAACCCAGTTAGTGCCGATGATAAGACGTAGCGCTTGTGCGTGCTCTCAAGAACTTGAGCATTTCCACAATCATCAAGATTCTACCAATATCCGTGTCAAGGATCCTGGCAACACAACTTGCTACCATGATGAATGATGATGGATGATGCAGATGCAAAGGAAGATAACACTTCTCAGATTACACCCTTGGCGGGGCCAAGGAAATAAAATCTGGATGATCGATCGAGAGACATTTAGCACTCCGCTTCTAATGTTCTCCTTGATGTGCTAGCGTAATCAACCCATAGATATGGTTTGATATCTAGAACATCAAGTAAAAAGGTCGGACTTCGGAACACAGAAATCCATAGGGGCAACTAGGGAGTAATCCTACGAAATCCCTATGGGGAGGTGGCCAACTTCCTCAAACAAGATACTATAATAATAGGTCTACCGGATGGGTGTGTTGGCCACGACATCCACCTTGCCGGTTATTGAGAGGCCAATATTATAATTCTTGGGAAATGTTCCAACCATCACATCTGCCTGAGATTCAGATCTGGTTGGTGTCAGGATATCCCAGACTCATCAAGTCTAGAAAGAAAAATGAAAGTTTGCAACACAAATCGACGATATAATGTTGCGGGATTCTCGAGGAGTGAGCTACGATAGTAAGCTCCAAAACATGAGCTGGTTCTGCTACAAACATGTGAACACGTTGTCCCAGACAAGCATGACCACGTGGTAGTCTTACAATAAAACACTACCGAGTTCTGGTTGGGAACCATCATTAATGACATCGAAGTCTCCACGCGTGGAAGTCCAAAGAGTTCACCTTGGACAGACTCCTTTATATTTGAACAACTCAATCAGTGGCTTGGTGTGCTAGGATATACATATAGAATGGAGGTTGCAAATCTCTAGACCACAGAATACTTCGCACGTATGCATGACTGACTTGGGATGATTCCAGAGGAAGCAAAACTAACTTTCTCAAATTCACGGCGGCAACTTTCACCAAATGCACGTGTATAAAAGGAAGTCACTCCTTTCATCAAACAAATACTTCATGAGCTAGCATGAAGAAAATGCTTTCCAAAAGTTTCCAACACTAACTTATTGTCCAACAAAATCATGGAGGAGATAAGGATGTTGTCAATGGGCTCAACAACTATTCATCTGGGTTTCCTTTTAAAAGGAATTCCATAGTTAAGTGAACAAGTGATAGCATTGGTCAGACCAAAGATGTAATGGTGTATGCTCGAGGAATCAACCACGAATAAGACATCATTACGAGCATCGTTGGTTCTGACTTGATTTGACGATAGCCCACACTCAAATCAAAGAATTGATAAGACGATAGGTCCAGCAACTGATCACAGGGACCAATCGATGAAGATATCATCTTTCTCCAAAACACACTACACAAGAATATCCCTTTGGAACGAACTAAGTCAGGCAAGCTTTTATCTTCCAACCCTCCAAGTTGTCGTTTAGCTTAACCAACTAGCTCAGGGATATCTAACACCGATTCTTGGAGAGAAGGTGGTTCACAAGAAACCAACTTGATCACGAGCTCAACATAGCGGTCAGGTGACAACCTGGTAATACTTCTGAGAAGATCTTCGGAAAATCACGAAGCACCGATATGTTGCTAGGCTCGAGAACAATCTTGCTTTTGAGGGCAAGACGATATGATCAAATGAGTGAGGACTTGACAAGATCCTAACTCATCGATCGAAGGGTGCACTGGAAATAAGGACTAGATAGCACGATCAGTCTTAGAATGATGATTCAAGAACCAACAGGCTAAGAATGAAATTATTGTCCTTTAACTACCAAACAACGAGGTTGCTGGGAGTATGGATTTCACACATCACAATTCGTTTGTCGGCATTCCGGTTACAATAACACAGGAACCGAGGAATGAACAATGATGGCAAGAAGTATCACTGTACCAAGAGTTCATAGGATGGTGTGCAATTCCTATAACAATCTCGATATAAAATATGTAATACTCCAAGGTAGAGCAGAACCAAAAGCTGGATTGACATTTGATCTGCGGAATACAACTACTTTGACCCAATCCTAGATATGGAAGAGGTACTGGAGTTTGTTTCTCCTAGTCATTCCGGAATAGAATGGCTTGACAGACCACAAGAGTCATAGGCATCGATGAATGAACGCACGCATACTCTTGACTATCAATTGATAGACGAAAGTCAGAATGCAACTAAAGAGAGACAACTCAAAGGAACATATAACTTTCTGAGTTGTGGATACATGGTTTAGCATGTCGAACGAATTCCACATATTTCTTCCAAATAACCCATGCAGAAAGCTAGAATTGGCAGAGTCACAATATATAATGGAGAACTCCTCAAGAATAATCCTGTTGTGATATTTCAGTTCAACGAGGAACTTCTGCCATAAGTAGTTCATGGTATTTGGAAGAAGAAGATACCACGGACTTCAAGGACTATCGCAAAGGTTACTAATATCCTGAAGGAACTAGCAAACACTATCAACATGAAGTAAGTAGAGTGAATCTCGGGTTCAAACCCAGAAATAGAATGCCTACTAACTAATAACATCACGGAATGCTTTCGAGAATGATGGCCAGAATCATCAAACTGGGAACACAAATCATGGCTAAATTACTAGATGATCCCCTAAGACACCTAGGGTCATAATAATATCTCCAACATATATGTCAAGGTAACGGAGTACCTCCACTCACTGATTAGTGTGGTTAATCTGGCCTAAAAGACATTGAAACCAGAGGAAAAGGATTTGCAAATGCATCAGACTACTTAGAAACCTGGGATGACTCGGACAGCATAACGGCTGTAAATGCTCAGAAAAGATTTGAGACATTCACAAAAATGGTGGCATAACCACTCAGAAGCACAATATCAAGGTTTCGAGATCAACAGTTAACATACAGAGGTAGTATAAACTGAACTGAGGCTTGAATCCAACAATCTTATAAGTCCACTGATTAGTAACACGTGATCCTAATAGAAAGAAGAGATAGCCTAGTTCTTAATCCCCGTAGGAAAGATAAGATGACTCAGATCAGAAGGGCATGAGGTAAAGGAGTAAAAAGAGCCTTACGTTCCATCCCACAATCAATTCCCTTATATAACTAAAGAATTTCTAGACTCAACTTCGATCAGTTTGGCTTGGTAATCCTACAGGCAGTCAAGCTCTGATACCAACGCTGTCAGGACCCCGACTCAATGCCACATCGATCTAGCATGTAACACCTCATATCACTTTGCGGCCTCACGCACGGTATTCCCACGGGTGTCGCCTTACCTTTGCCCGGGACCGTTTGCGCCTTTTGGCACACGTATATGACAGTGTCGCTAGCATCCATATGATAAGGAGCCCGGGCTGACATGGCTAGTCGTAAACCCAAAGTGGCACAGACTTACAGGGACAGGCATCCATGACCCAGCTTCGAACGTGTCGGTCATCAGCAAGTGGGTCCGGGCTGTAGCACTGGGCTAGCAGGACTCCGGTAAACCGGGCTGTAGCGGGCTAACAGGACTCCGGTACTCAAAGCGTGACATTTCCCCGAAGGGACAGACACAGGAACAAAGAAGGACACATGCCGGCCAGCCTAAGTGTTCCGGAGCAGTAGCAAGCTACCATGGCTCAGTGAAACACTAGGAGACATTTCCCGGTAAGAGAGTCTACTAAAGATAAACAACTAGATGGTCAGATCCCACACATACCAAGCATTTCAATAACATACACACAATATGCTCGATATGTGCAATACAACATGGCATCACAAACACAGAACTCAGTTCCTAAGGACGGCTTCAATGAGACAACCCACCATGTACTCCTACATGGCCTCTCACCGCTACCTTTACCAAATCGTGTTCACACACTTGGCTCACACACAGTAGGACAGGTTCACACGCCTCTGATTCATCCCCGATGAATCAGACCCGACTCAACTCTAAGCAGTAGCAGGCATGACAACAAACATAAATGAGTAGGCACATCAGGGCTCAAACAACTCCTACTCATGCTAGTGGGTTTCATCTATTTACTGTGGCAATGACAGGTCATGCAAAGGATAAAGGGGTTCAGCTACCGCAGCAAGTAACAGATGAATCGGTGTTGTCCTAATGCAGTAAAAGAGAGCAGGAGCGAGAGAGTAGGATTGTATCGGAATGAACAAGGGGGTTTTGCTTGCCTGGCACTTCTGAAGATAACATTGAGTCTTCATCAGTGTCAACGATCACATCATCGGTATCACGTCTATCGAGAGGGGACAAATACCGGCAACACAGAAGGGAACACAATCAATGCAATGCACAATATGATGCATGATCATG
>NW_025228268.1:1693-3552 GCF_018294505.1 Triticum aestivum | reverse complement strand
CGCACAGGAGCTGGGCCGGCTGGCTACCGGGTGAGCGCCAGATAAGTCCTTCTCTCTCTCTCTTTCATTTCTATTTAATTATGTTTTCTATTTTCTGTAGTTTGTTTTGATTTAGTTTTAGACACTAAACCATTTTATAAAATCCTGGAAATAGTTATGTGGCTAGGACTAAAATATACCAAACCACATAAAATGTTCCAGTAATTATTGGACATATATTATTTATATATCAAATATATATCCAATGCAAATAGCTATTTATTTAATTCAAAGGCCCAAAATAATTAACTCTGAGATACCAAAAATATTGTTTTGAGTTTTACCTCTTTGCAATATTTTCAGAGACTAAGAGGAACATTTTCTTGGACTTCTTTGAGGAGATTTTAATGTTGATCATTTTTAGAAGGTTTCTGAGGCTTTAAAAATTCCTCAATTCAAATTTCATTTGAATTAAAACATGATACTCACATGAGGTCTAGCCTAGTGCATAACAGGACCAGGGATGTGACAGTTCGATTATGGGCTCTTTCATGGACTATTACTCACCATTTTGGGGTCCCAGAGCTATTTCTACGATTGACGATCCCCGCGGTGCGTTTACGTGTCCGTCGTCAACAGTCGCAATTTTGGCCGATTCTGGCCCGTTTTGTGCAGTATTACTCACCGTTTTGGGGTCCGAAAGCGATTTCCATGGTTGTTGAACCCTAAGGTGTGCGTACGTGTCGGTCATCAGCAATCGCGGTTTGGGCTGATTCTGGCCTGATTCTTGGACTATTACTCACCGTTTTGGGGTCCCAAAGCGATTTCCATAGTTGTTGAACCCCAAGGTGCGCTTACGTGTCGGTCATCAACACTCGCAGTTTTGGCCGATTTTGGCCCGTCTCTTGGTCTATTACTCAGTGTTTTGGGGTCCCGGAGTGATTTCCACGATTGACGAACCCCAGGGTGCGTTTGCGGGTCGGTCATCAACACTCAATTTTGGCCGATTCTGGTTCTTTTCGTGCACTATTACTCACCGTTTTGGGGTCCTAGAGCGATTTCTATGATTGACAATCCCTGGGGTGCATTTATTTGTCGGTCATCAACACTCGCAGTTTTGGCCGACTTTGGCCCGTTTCATGGACTATTACTCATTGTTTTGGTGTCTCGGAGCGATTTCCATGATTGACGCACCCCGGGGTGCCCTTACGTGTTGTTCACCAGCAATCCTAATTTCGTTCAATTCTGGGCTCTTTCATGGACTATTACTCACCATTTTGGGGTCCCAGAGCTATTTCCACGATTGACGATCCCCGCGGTGCGTTTACGTGTCCATCGTCAACAGTCGCAATTTTGGCCGATTCTGGCCCGTTTCGTGCACTATTACTCACCGTTTTGGGGTCCGAAAGCGATTTCCATGGTTGTTGAACCGTAAGGTGTGCTTACGTGTCGGTCATCAGCAATCGCAGTTTGGGCTCATTCTGGCCTGATTCTTGGACTATTACTCACCGTTTTGGGGTCCCAAAGCGATTTCCATAGTTGTTGAACCCCGTGTGCTTACGTGTCGGTCATCAACACTCGCAGTTTTGGCCGATTCTGGCCCGTCTCTTGGACTATTACTCAGTGTTTTGGGGTCCCAGAGTGATTTCCATGATTGACGAACCCTGGGGTGCGTTTGCGGGTCGGTCATCAACACCCATAGTTTTGGCCGATTCTGGCCCGTTTCATGGACTATTACTCAGTTTTGGGGCCCCGGAGTGATTTCCACAACGGACGAACCCCGGGGTGCGTTTACGTGTCGGTATCAACACTCACAATTTTGGCCAATTCTGGTTCTTTTCGTGCACTATTACTCACCGTTTTCGGGTCCTAGAGCGATT
>NW_025228268.1:0-1190 GCF_018294505.1 Triticum aestivum | reverse complement strand
GAAGTTGGTTTGAATACAAGATTCAAATTCAAACTCCATATGTGATTATTCAAATGCCATTTAATTGATTTGTGCTAAACAGCAGCTATAAGTTGTTCTAACATGCATGAAAATGGTACAGATGGATTCCTTGAATTTTTCTGATAATTTTTCATATATAAATTATCTAATTTGGAGTTACGGTTGAATTTCTATGATTTTTAGAAGTTTTTACAAATTTCTGGAATTTCCTGAATATTTATAAAATGAACTAAATTCCAGAAAAGGAATATTGCGTCAGCATGGCGTAAGGCTGAGGTCAGCAGGTCAACTGGGTCGCCCAGAGTCAAACCTGACGTGTGGGGGCCACACGTCAGTGACACAGGTTAGACAGGGGGGGTTAGTTTAGTTTAATTAAAGATTAGGGGCACTAGGGCCCACATGTCAGTGTCAGGGGGTTAGCTTAGGTGGTGATTAGCTTAAACTAATCACCTGATGGCGGGGGCCCACCTGTCATAGACCCAGGGGAGGTCAAACCCCTGGACAAACGACTCAATCCCGCCGGCGTTGAGTCGCCGGCGAGGCCGAGGCGGCGGAGGCCTTCGGGTTTCTTGCTCCGGCGACCAAATGGCCAGCGGAGGGCATCTACGGAATGCCCAGGCTCGCGCGCATCTAACAGGGCAAACGGGAGAAGCTAGGGCGGCCGTAATCCTCGCCGGCGTCGAGCTCAGCGGCTGCCGGACCTCGGGCGTTGGCGGGAACGGCGCTACGGTGCACAAGAGGGGAAACGGAAGGGCGCTGCGGCCTCCTGGGGTTGCGGTGAGCACGACGGTGGGCTCGGGAGCGAGCTGCGGTGGCTGTGGCCACGGCCACGCCATGGCCGGCGGCGAGAAGCTCTCGGCCGCGGTGGATAACCTAGCTACGGCGCGCGAACGAAGAAACAGACAGGGGGAAACGGACGGAGAGCTCACGTAGACCCTGTAGAGGTGGACGGCGAGCTTGAGGGAGGCAGGACGGGGGCGGATTTGACGGCGGCGATCCGCGGTGGCCGAGGAGGGGAACGGCGAAGCTGGCAGCATCCAGGGCTTCCGGAGGGCCGTGGATCGGTGGGGAGGAAGAGGGGGTCGAGGCGGAGCCTTTGAGCGCATCGGCGAGGCTAGGGGGTGGCGGTGGCCGCGAGGGAGCTCGTCGGTGGCGGCGGCTCCGTTCGG
>NW_025228267.1:76979-85455 GCF_018294505.1 Triticum aestivum | reverse complement strand
TGTACACCATGGTAGAAACAATCACTATACTCTTGTTCATAAGGATAAAAATATTACTTTGCTTCCTATGACTCCTGATTCCATTTTGAAAGATGATATTAATAGAGCTAATAAAGCACAACAGGAGAAGAATAAGAGTGAAAATCAGATTGTGGCAAAAGAATTTGAGCAACAAATGAAGCCTAATAATAAGCCATCTAGTGTTGCTTCTGAAATTAAATTGAAAAGTGCATGTTTATTTGCCACCAAATCTGATATTGATGAGCTAGATTTCAGCAAATCTGTTTGCTATGCTTTTGTGTGCAAAGAGGCATTATTTTCATTCGAGGACGTGCCTTCCTCTTTGCCTCCTGCTGTCACTAACATTTTGCAGGAGTTCGCTGACGTTTTTCCACAAGACGTGCCACCAGGATTACCGCCTATTCGAGGGATTGAGCATCAGATTGACTTAATTCCCGGTGCTTCACTGCCAAACCGTGCACCATACCGTACCAATCCAAAGGAGACGAAGGAGATTATGCGTCAAGTACAACAGCTTCTCGACAAAGGTTATATACGCGAATCCCTTAGTCCTTGTGCTGTTCCTATTATTCTAGTGCCGAAAAAGGATGGTACATCACCTATGTGTGTTGATTGTAGAGGCATTAATAATATTACTATTCGTTATCTCCATCCTATTCCTAGGCTAGATGATATGCTTGATGAATTGAGTGGCCGTACAATATTCTCCAAAGTTGATTTGCGTAGTGGCTACCATCAAATTCGTATGAAATTGGGAGATGAATGGAAAACAGCATTTAAAACTAAGTTTGGATTATATGAGTGGTTAGTCATGCCTTTTGGGTTAACTAATGCACCTAGTACTTTCATGAGATTAATGAACGAAGTTTTACGTGCTTTCATTGGACGATTTGTGGTGGTTTACTTTGATGACATATTGATTCATAGCAGATCTTTGGAGGAACATTTGGAACATTTACGTGCTGTTTTTATTGCACTACATGATGCACGTTTGTTTGGTAACCTTGGGAAGTGCACCTTTTGCACCGACCGAGTATCTTTTCTTGGCTATGTTGTTACTCCACAGGGAATTGAAGTTGATAAAGCCAAGATTGAAGCTATTGAGAGTTGGCCGCAGCCCAAAACGGTCACACAAGTGAGGAGTTTTCTTGGCCTCGCTGGATTCTATAGGCGTTTTGTGAGAGATTTCAGCACCATTGCTGCACCTCTCAATGAGCTTACAAAGAAATATGTGCCTTTTCTTTGGGGTACCGCACAGGAAGAAGCCTTCACGGTATTGAAAGATAAGTTGACACATGCTCCTTTACTCCAACTTCCTGATTTTAATAAGACTTTTGAGCTTGAATGTGATGCTAGTGGAATTGGATTAGGAGGTGTGTTATTACAAGATGGCAAACCTGTTGCATACTTTTCTGAAAAATTGAGTGGGCCTAGTCTGAATTATTCTACTTATGATAAAGAATTATATGCTCTTGTTCGGACTTTAGAAACATGGCAACATTATTTATGGCCCAAAGAATTTGTTATACATTCTGATCATGAATCTTTGAAACATATTAAAAGTCAAGCTAAACTGAATCGTAGACATGCTAAATGGGTGGAATTCATTGAGACTTTCCCTTATGTCATTAAACACAAGAAGGGAAAAGAAAATGTTATTGCTGATGCATTGTCTCGTCGCTATACTATGCTTTCACAACTTGACTTCAAAATATTTGGTTTGGATACCATCAAAGATCAATATGTGCATGATGCTGATTTTAAAGATGTAATGCAGAATTGTAAAGAAGGAAGAATGTGGAACAAGTTTGTTGTTAACGATGGATTTGTGTTTCGTGCTAACAAGCTATGCATTCCAGCTAGCTCCATTCGTCTTTTGTTGTTGCAGGAGGCGCATGGAGGAGGATTAATGGGACACTTTGGCGTGAAGAAGACGGAGGACGTACTTGCTACACATTTCTTTTGGCCAAAGATGAGACGGGATGTTGAGCGTTTTATTGCTCGCTGCACTACATGTCAAAAAGCTAAGTCACGACTCAATCCTCATGGTTTATATATGCCTTTGCCTGTACCTAGTGTTCCTTGGGAGGATATATCCATGGACTTTGTTTTAGGTTTACCTCGAACAAAGAAGGGGAGGGATAGCATATTTGTTGTCGTGGATAGATTCTCGAAAATGGCACACTTTATACCATGTCATAAAAGCGATGATGCTGTTAATGTTGCTGATTTGTTCTTTCGTGAAATTATTCGCTTGCATGGTGTACTGATGAGGACATCAATACAATTGTTACACCCACAGCCCCTGCTGCTATACATACTGGACCAATTACTAGAGCTCGTGCACGCCAACTAAATTACCAGGTACTTTCGTTTCTTGGTAATGATTCTAATGTTCATGAGAATATGATGCTGCCTAAATTGGATACATTTGTTTTGCTTACAAATGAAGGGCCTAGCTTGGAGAAGGATGAACATTGGAGCAAGAACAAGCATGGAGATGATGGCATGCGCAAGGGGAACAAGAACGGAGTTACAAGTGATGATTTCAGGACTTTGAAGCCACCATAATGGGTGCATGAAGCCTTGGACGAAATATACAAGATGCCACTTCATAAATTTCGTCCCGAGGCTATTTTAGGTGCTGCGTCACCTTATTTTTGGGCCAGGCCCATGTAATTTCGAAATACATAAGTATAGGCTATTTTTAGAGTCCGTATGTGTGGGGAAACAAGAGATAGGGTTGATTTCGGACCCCTCCACCAAGGGCCACGAAATTCCCCCCTCTTCGTCCATATATACAGCCCTTAGGGCATCGTTTAGACTTTGGGTTTTGTTTAGATTAAAAGTTCGCCATAGCTGCAACTTCGCGTACTTCGTTTGTGTTCAACGACCAGACAAAGGCGTCACAGAACCCCACCTTGATCAATAAAGCTTTCATCTTATATTCGCAATATCCAGATTGCAATCTTAGTTTCTTGCTTGTTCTTCGTTTGCTCGCAGGAAACAGACCCTCGTGGTCAGGTTGATCGTGCTCCGGCGTGGTCAATAACCTCTCGGAGTTGGTTTAGCGATTGCTAAGGCGCGACGTCCTCGCACGTTCGTAGTCGGATCGTCAAAGTCGACTTCCACCAAAGCGATATCCATCATCTCATTGAAAGACGGGACACCTTTGCCTCTATCAAGTGGTATCAGATTTCCAGGTTGCTCGGTGAGATTTTACAGTTTTTCGTAGTTTAGATCGAGTCTGTTCTTCATACCTACAGTCCACGAAAAAAAAATTAGGGTTAGTTCATCATATCCGAACCAATCTGAGCCTTTGCATAATCTTTTTAGGGTTTTGCTTTGTTGAATTTGCGGTTGCATCGTCGTGTCTAGTTGCTGGTCTTAGAGTCTAGTCTTTTAGAGTTTCGAGTTCTGGTCATAAGTTGTCACGCCGCCGCCGCACCATCATCATCGCCCCTGCCATCTACCACCACCGCTCCGAATCCGTATCCATATACCACCACCAATCCGTGTCCATATTCCACCACCGATCCATATCCATATACTACCACCACCGCTGCCATATACCACCACCATATATCCACCACCAATCCGAGTTCCTTGATTATTAGGGTTGTTTTCGAGATCCATCTAGTTTCCGATTCGTGTTTCCTTGCCGGAGTAGGTTTCGGAAAAAAAAAGAGTCGGGTAGCCACGCTCCGTTTAGGCCCAAAATTTTTCGAAAACGCATTTTTCGAAAAAATTTCTGGCTATCCTATTTTTAGGTGTTTCTGAGTGTTTTGAGACAGGTGCCATTATAGGAAGTTTTTTTTGACCCGTTTCCAGTTTTTGGGTCCGGGCAGTCAAAAAAAAAAAATTGGACGAAAAAAATTTCGTGCCCATCGTGTCAGTTTGAGCTAAGAAGAGTTTTGAGACACTCGCCATTATAGTGATTTTTCGCAAAAAAAAAGAACAGCGCAAAAAAAAAGAACAACGCAAAAAAAAATTCAGAGTGTGCTTTTCCCTTGTTTACGTGCCGCGCCGTGATTTTTTTGGTGTTCTAGGCTCGCGTCTCTAGCACAGTCTAGCCTGGGACCAGCACAGTACCGTCGTTGAGCGTTTATTCAGCTTTGCATCTCTGAATTGATTATTGCTGACCCTTTTTGCTACCATACTATAAGCCTTCCCAGCTCCACATACATCTACGTCGTGTGTTTGACTCTCCCTGGTAATCGCTCTATCCAAGCTTTGAGAGTTTTTGACTACAACGGTTGCCGATCACCGCCTGCTGCTGGGTAAGAACTGGTAAGAATTTGAGATTTGCTTGACGGATTTGTGATACACCACCACCACTTCTTAGTAGTCTGTAGGATCATATTCTTGTGTGTTTCTATTGCTTCTAACCATGCCAGGATCACAAGCCGACGAGATTGACTGGGAGAATTTATCGAACAAGGAGCTTTATGATAAGTTTCAGCAAATGATGACTGAACAGGTGCAAGATGTGCTGAACAATTTTGAAGAGGCCATGGAGAAGATCACTGGCCTTGAGAAGACGTTCGAAACAAAGCTCGATAACAAGTTTAATGAATTGCTCGCGCGTCTTCCACCACCTCCACCCGCTGCACCTAACGCACCTCTCCAACAACAACAACAACGACTACCTCCACGTCGCGAAGCAGACCTCCGCCGAGCAAGCCGTGTTCCTCTTGCGTTTGGCCAAACTGTTGGTGCTGCTGTTGATACTTCTGTGGCTCCTGCTGCTGATGCGGAGGAGGATGATTATGTGGGAGATTATGAGGATGAGGTTGATCAAAATCAACACTACATGCAGCCACCTGTACCACCACCAGCAGGTCGACCTCAAGTATATATTCGTAATGGTAGGCCTGCACCACCACCTCAGGTACGAGATGATGTCCATATTCCTAAACTGAAATTGAATATTCCACCATTTGAGGGTAGATATGTTCCTGATATATATCTTACTTGGGAGTTAGAAACTGAACAACGATTTACATGTTTACAATATCCTGAGGAGAGACGAGTTGCTGCTGCCGTTTGTGCTTTCACTAGTTTTGCATGTGTATGGTGGTCTGAACATTGTAGATTATATCCTATTCCAACTACTTGGGCTTCTTTGAAAACTGCTATGCGTACGCGTTGGGTTCCACCATATTATCAACGTGAATTGCTTCAAAAATTGCAGCGTTTAAGACAAGGGAAAAATTCTGTAGAAGAATATTATCAGGAATTACAAACTGGCATGATTAGATGTGGTATTGTTGAGGAGATTGAAGCTATGTTTGCACGTTTTCTGGGTGGATTAAATAGAGAGATTCAGACCATTCTAGACTATAAGGAGTATACTAATATCACTCGTTTATTCCATCTTGCTTGTAAAGCTGAACGTGAAGTGCAGGATCGACAAGCATTGGGGCGAACTAACTTTTCTGCAGGCCGACCTTCATCATGGACACCACGTGCATCTTCTACTTCAACTACACCAGCACCTCCATCCGGTGCCACCTCCAGCCGTGATACAAGAAAACAGGCACAACCACCATTATCTGCCAAGAGCGCACCTGCGGGGCCTGCACATCGTTCTTCTTCTTCCATGGCATCAACAGGGCACACAAGTGATATTATTTGTCGTCGTTGTAAGGGAGGAGGTCATTATGCGAGAGAATGCAAATCTCCGCGTGTGATGATTGCTACCGCGGATGGTGGATATGAGTCTGCTAGTGACTATGATGAGGAGACTTTGGCTCTTATTACACGTGAAGAACATGGTGGAGATGATTCTAATCATGAGACGCAATACATGGCTCCTGAAGACGCTGACAGGTATGAATGTTTAGTTGCTCAACGTGTTTTGAGTGTGCAGGTCACACAAGCTGAGCAAAATCAGAGGCACAATTTGTTCCATACCAAGGGAGTTGTGAAGGAACGTTCTATGCGCGTCATCATAGACGGAGGGAGCTGCAACAACTTGGCTAGCATGGAGATGGTGGAGAAGCTTTCTCTCACCACAAGACCACATCCACATCCTTACTACATCCAATGGTTCAACAACAGCGGCAAGGTTAAGGTAACACGTACTGTTCGTGTGCATTTTAGTATCTCTACATATGCTGATTATGTTGATTGTGATGTGGTACCTATGCAAGCATGTTCCTTATTACTTGGTAGACCATGGCAATTTGATAAAAATTCTGTACACCATGGTAGAAACAATCACTATACTCTTGTTCATAAGGATAAAAATATTACTTTGCTTCCTATGACTCCTGATTCCATTTTGAAAGATGATATTAATAGAGCTAATAAAGCAAAACAGGAGACGAATAAGAGTGAAAATAAGATTGTGGCAAAAGAATTTGAGCAACAAATGAAACCTAATAATAAACCATCTAGTGTGATGAGGACATCAATACAATTGTTACACCCACAGCCCCTGCTGCTATACATACTGGACCAATTACTAGAGCTCGTGCACGCCAACTAAATTACCAGGTACTTTCGTTTCTTGGTAATGATTCTAATGTTCATGAGAATATGATGCTGCCTAAATTGGATACATTTGTTTTGCTTACAAATGAAGGGCCTAGCTTGGAGAAGGATGAACATTGGAGCAAGAACATGCATGGAGATGATGGCATGCGCAAGGGGAACAAGAACGGAGTTACAAGTGATGATTTCAGGACTTTGAAGCCACCATAATGGGTGCATGAAGCCTTGGACGAAATATACAAGATGCCACTTCATAAATTTCGTCCCGAGGCTATTTTAGGTGCTGCGTCACCTTATTATTGGGCCAGGCCCATGTAATTCGAAATACATAAGTATAGGCTATTTTTAGAGTCCGTATGTGTGGGGAAACAAGAGATAGGGTTGATTTCGGACCCCTCCACCAAGGGCCACGAAATTCCCCCCTCTTCCTCCATATATACAGCCCTTAGGGCATCGTTTAGACTTTGGGTTTTGTTTAGATTAAAAGTTCGCCATAGCTGCAACTTCGCGTACTTCGTTTGTGTTCAACGACCAGACAAAGGCGTCACAGAACCCCACCTTGATCAATAAAGCTTTCATCTTATATTCGCAATATCCAGATTGCAATCTTAGTTTCTTGCTTGTTCTTCGTTTGCTCGCAGGAAACAGACCCTCGTGGTCAGGTTGATCGTGCTCCGGCGTGGTCAATAACCTCTCGGAGTTGGTTTAGCGATTGCTAAGGCGTGACGTCCTCGCACGTTCGTAGTCAGATCGTCAAAGTCGACTTCCACCAAAGCGATATCCATCATCTCATCGAAAGACGGGACACCTTTGCCTCTATCACCAACCTTGTGCTCGCCGATCCCAACCTTGATCCTCCCGCTCATGCTGCCACCGTCTTTGCAATGGGGGGAGGTGTACTGAGGAACGCACCAGCTGCTGACCTACTTTGCAGAGTTCATTCTCAAGGCCCACGGGACACCAGTCTTGAGGAAGCCTACTTGGCTGCCGCCACCGCAGCATGTCACCCCAACCCAGACGCTCAAGTAAAGCTTCTCATGTCATGTAGGGCGATGCTAGGGCCTGCCGCCTTGTTTGTGCTGCATCCGGACTCTGGCAAGCTCTCCCCTCAAGATGTTCAGCAGCTTGCCAGGTTGTTGTGTCCTGAATCCCCCGATGAGTATGACTGTGAGAGTGAACTTCCCCCAGTCCCCCTCAAATGTTTCCCCCGTGCAGAGCTAGCAGCCCTGTATACAATAGTAGTTACTCTCCAAGGAGGTCAAAGCTCTGTTGAATAAATATCAACAGATTGCCACCGTATCCGGGGGAAAACGAGATTGCCTCCGCTTCGTACGTCGCCAGTCGCCTGTCTCGGGCCTCACGTGAACACTCTTGGCACAATTAAATTAATATAAATTAATTAATGAGCGGCATGTAACTTTCCTTCCATTTGAATTAATGCCTCATGTGCTACCTTCCTTCCTTCCTTCCTTCCACGTCATGTCACGTCGTGTCGTGGATGCACCCGGGGGGTCTCCAGCCTGGACCAATTTGGAGACCCCCAGGCAGTTTGGAGACCCCCAATTTTTTTTCGAAACCTACTCAGGCAAGGAAACACGAATCGGAAATTAGATGGATCTCGGAAACAAACCTAATACGAAAAGAACTCGGATTGGTGGTGGATATATGGTGGTAGGATATGGCAGCGGTGGTGGTATATGATAGCGATGGTGGTATATGGATATGGATCGGTGGTATATGGCAGCGTTGGTCGGATATGGCAGCGGTGGTGGTATAAGGCAACGTTGGTGGGATATGGCAGCGGTGGTGGTATATGGCAACAACGATGAAGATGGTGTGGCGGTGGCGTGACAAACTGTGACAGAACTCGAAACTCTAAAGGACTAGACGCTAAGACCAGCAACTAGACACGACGATGCAACCGCAAATTCAACAAAGTAAAACCCTAAAAAGATTA
>NW_025228267.1:71979-76068 GCF_018294505.1 Triticum aestivum | reverse complement strand
GCAAAGACTCAGATTGGTTCGGATATGATGAACTAACCCTAATTTTTTTGTGGCTTTTTCATGGACTGTAGGTATGAAGAACCGACTCGAGCTAAACTACGAAAAACTGTAAAATCTCACCGAGCAACCTGGAAATCTGATACCACTTGATAGAGGCAAAGGTGTCCCGTCTTTTGATGAGATGATGGATATCGCTTGGGTGGAAGTCGACTTTGACGATCCGACTACGAACGTGCGAGGACGTCGCGCCTTAGCAATCGCTAAACCAACTCCGAGAGGTTATTGACCACGCCGGAGCACGATCAACCTGACCACGATGGTCTGTTTCCTGCGAGCAAACGAAGAACAAGCAAGAAACTGAGATTGCAATCTGGATATTGCGAATATAAAATGAAAGCTTTATTGATCAAGGTGGGGTTCTGTGACGCCTTTGTCTGGTCGTTCAACACAAACGAAGTACGCGAAGTTGCAGCTATGGCGAACTTTTAATCTAAACAAAACCCAAAGTCTAAACGGTGCCCTAAGGGCTGTATATATGGAGGAAGAGGGGGGAATTCCGTGGCCCTTGGTGGAGGGGTCTGAAATCAACCCTATCTCTTGTTTCCCCACACATACGGACTCTAAAAATAGCCTATACTTATGTATTTCGAAATTACATGGGCATGGCCCAATAATAAGGTGACGCAGCACCTAGAATAGCCTCGGGATGAAATTTATGAAGTGGCATCTTGTATATTTCGTCCAAGGCTTCATGCACCCACTATGGTGTCTTCAAAGTCCTGAAATCATCACTTGTAACTCCGTTCTTGTTCCCCTTGCGCATGCCATCATCTCCATGCTTGTTGTTGCTCCAATGTTCATCCTTCTCCAAGCTAGGCCCTTGATTTGTAAGCAAAACAAATGTATCCAATTTAAGCAGCATCATATTCTCATGAACATTAGAATCATTACCAAGAAACAAAAGTACCTGATTATTTATTTGGCGTGCGCGAGCTCTAGTAATTGGTCCAATATATGTAGTAGTAGGGGCTGTGGGTGTAACAATGGTATTGATGTCCTCATCAGTACACCATGCGGATCGCAAGGACGGGTCTCTTGCCATTAGTGGAGATCATTGCTGTAGCCGTAGCCACGACAAGGCGTGAAGACCAACAACGTGGCGTGGGGACGACCCCTCTTTGCTTTTGCGTCCTTGCGGTGCCACGGTCGACGGCATCGCTAAAGATGCAGATGGCGACAAAGGTGACGCGCTGCTCGCGTCTTCAGGTGCACACAAGCGAGCCCCCGACCTGACGCGCCAAAGATGTCGCGAGAAACCATGGCCACCTATGGGGCAAGGGCGGCCCCTTGCTGGTTCGGCAGGGGGACGTCGCATTGCACAAAGAGCAGACCAACGTGGAGCAGTGCAGCAGAGATCACACAGGCAGTTTTACCTAGGTTCGGGCCGCCGCGAGGCGTAAAACCCTGCGCCTGCTTTGGTGGATTGATGGTGGAAAAGTCTTGGTGGTGCGTAGTACACTTGCCTAGCAAGGGTTGCCTCAGGGCGATGGTTGTACGCGCGTATGGGGGTGCGAGTGGTGTAACTTTCCAACCTCTTGAACTGTTGCCATGGGCCTCCTTTTATAGGTTAAGTGATGCGGAGCATCCCACGTTCATCCCCATGTACACTCCGACTACTCTCCAAGCCCCAAGAGGACATATGACGAGACCTCGAATATACACCATTGGACACAAGGTGAACTCGCTCCTCTCTGAACCTTCACTTTCTACATATGAGTCATGGCTACTACCTCATGCATGGATCTTGCATATACTCAGGTACAACCGAGACGACCATGTATAATCCAAGGACCAAGGCCAAGCATGGAAGAGAAGGAGGAAGAGAACCTGGCCGCTCCAAAACGAGCGGTACTACCGCCCTCTCCAAGCGGTACTACTGCTGAGGCCACCCAACCGGAACAACCGGTTGACTACGTCCCAACAACCGGTCCACCTTCTGTGATCGAGCGGTGCAAGGCCGGTACTGCACCGGATGTACCGGTAATTACCAAATGACCGGTACTACCGCCCCGACAACCGGTACAACCGCTGGCTCCTCCGACATCCATCTCCGGAAGCCTACGCCTGACCTCCCAGCGGTAGTACCGCCTTCCTCATCCGGTACTTCCGCCCTGCATGAGTAACCAGCGGTACAACCGCCCTCGTGACCGGTACCACCGGCCTGTCTGCGCACACAGTATTGGGCCGAGCCCATGTACGCCTTCGCCCTCACTTACCCTTTCATGGCTCTAGACTATATATACTCCTCCACCTCCTCCTAGTTAGGGTTAGCATTGGTTTAGCTCATATTTTGTGTGAGAGCCATGCTCATCCACTTGGTTACTTCTCCTCGGAGTTCACGACCTCTTCGGAGAAGATCCCCCAAGCAGATTCAAGACCCATTCAAGGGTAGACAATCAAGACCTCCTTACGGAGAAGCACAGTTCCCTTTGTATCGTTACCTTTGGATTTTGGATCATGTGTTATCTCATGCTTTCGGTGATCTAGCACTCGTGTGATCGATTCCGTGTCGGTTTAGTGATTTCTCTTGTTCTTCCCGTGTTTTCCCTCGAGTTCTTCCGCGTGTTCTTCGTGATTCCCCATAGGATCCACTCCAAACGTGAAAGATCTTCATCATAGGGTTCCACCCTACATCATCTTGGTATCAGAGCGACGTTGATCACATTTTTGGAGCCCCTACCCAGTGTTTTCTAGCTTGATTTTGTTGTTTTCGTCCTAAATCCGAAAATCCCCACCAAAAATAGCCCCAATATTTTTCGTGATTTGTTGGTTTGATGATGTTTTGTTGATTTTGATCCATGGATTTGCTTGGTTTCAAGTGGATCTAGCTTTCCCCCAAGTTTCCCCACTTCCCATCCACGAAATCTCTCCAATTTTGCCTCCGAAATCATCAATTTCCGCCCCAAAATCGCGCCCCGATTCAATCTGCGAAGAATCCCGACACGAGTGGTACTACCGCCCATCCAAGCGGTACTACCGCTGAGCACCACAAGCGGTACTACCGCCCCCCAAGCGGTACTACCGCCCATGCCAGTTTCAGCATTCCGAGTTTCACCATTTTCAACATGACTTCCACATCCGGAGTCCGATTTTCGCGTTCTTTAGCTGGTTGAGTAGCTATTGACATCCCCCATCCATCTAGGTAGGTTCCAACACCATTTGACTCCATCAAAGTTTCCAAAATTTGGAAAGTTTGCCTAGGCTGTCCACCATATCATCCGCATTACCACCAACGATCACCGCAACCTAACCCATCTTGATCAACTCAAACAAGCTCAACCTAGCCCTTAACATTAGTGGTTGCTTGAGTAGTGATTCGAGTCTCCTAAGGTGTTTCGGCTACTTAGGGACAATTGCTTCTTCATCAACCACCACCACCACTTCCGCATAGACGTGCCCGCCATACATTTCCACCACCCAAACCTAACCCAATATTGTTTGAGTCGTGGCTTGTGTCTCCTGAGGTGTTTCGGCTACTTAGGGACGGCAACTTCAACTCTGACACGTGTATAACCATTTTGACATTTGATGTTTGAGATTTTGAGTTCGCGGTTTTTCTGTTTCCTAAGGTGTTTCGGCTACTTAGGGACGAGACTCCATCATCTTGGTATCTACATCAAGAACACCGCCACTCATCATCGCCAAGGACAGTAACCTCCATATCATCTTGGTATCGTGGTATCCCTCCATTGTATATTCCCCTTGCCATTGCATTGTTAACCCCTAGCCCATTTTGCGTTACTTGCCTATCGAGACTAGCCATTTGAGTATTGCCGAAAACATTACTTATGCACATTAGTGATCATACTTCCCATAGCATACATACCATATCATCGTGGTGCATATATTGGTATCATATCTTGTGTCACAAGTTTGTTCCCGCATATACATAATTGCTATCTTGGTTTGTGCATTGTGCAAAAGTAGCCATAGAGAAAAAAAAGAAATAAAGCTTTTAAGCAAAAGAAAAAGAGAGAGCAAAGAAGCTTGTAAGCAAGTGCCATAGCATCATACCACATTGCATATAAG
>NW_025228267.1:68207-69449 GCF_018294505.1 Triticum aestivum | reverse complement strand
GGCATGTGAGGCCACTTTGATTTCTAACGACTTAACCTCTACTCCTAGTGTGTTTTCTTCTTTGGTGCTAGGTCTCCTACAAGACGACATACCTATCCTCGACGAGTCCATCCCTCCAATGGAGACGACAATGGCCATGGTGGACGATGATACACCCCCCACATGGTTCCATCAAGATGAAGATGACAATGAGTGGATCTTCAACACCTCACCTACAACACATGAGCGACACTCCAAAGGTAACATAGGTGACGGTGCTTCTCTTGTCCCACTAGTGGACTCTCTTGACATCGATTGCTCCCATGATGTTGACCAACCTATTCCCATGCTTCATGCTAGTGAGACTTCTTCATGCCTTGACTTACCTATTTATGATGAATATGATGATGAGCATGTTGAGTTGCCTAGTTGTGATGCTATGCTCCATAGGATATCATGTGAAAAAATTTCATTGGTAACTTCATGTTTGATAATCATTTAAACTTGTCATATGCTATGAGTGAGATCTCCCATATTGCATCTTTACAATCTCAAAATAGTAACTATGCATGACCCATTAAAATCAATCCCATTTGCACATATGGCATAGATGACGAGATGATGGCCATTGGCTTTTGCTTTTCTTGTGATGATATTGCCATGCTTCCTTTACATGATTTGCGCAATTCATCTACTATGCCATGCCATGATCACATTGTTTCGAATATGCATTGTTTGGGATGTTGTCAATATTCTCCATGTGATGATGCTACTCATGCTCATGAGGAGACCCCCATAGTTTCCTCATACATATTAGGAGATCTTGATGCATTTCATACTTTGCATGATTCCCACAATTACGTGCACCTTATGCATTCCACGAATAACAATGCTCTAGATATTTCTCATGATGCATTACACCGTTTGAGTCTCCATTATGCTATACATAATAACAAACCTCTCATGATGGATGACATGTTTCTATATCATGCATCCCATCTATTTGAGCATTGGCTATTTAGTGCTAACCACCACATGCATGTGCGCATCATGATGGATGATGTGTACATATACCATGCACACACAATTTTCTCTTTGTGTTTGTTTTGTGTAGGTACTCATGTATACTCGTCAACTTCTCAATCCCAAGAGTTGACGAAACGAGCTCTTGAGAGCAACGATGACTTGGGATCCCGTGGACTATCCTTACCACTGTTCCCTTTGCACAAGGACTACGCGCATCTATTTTACTTGGCTCTCACA
>NW_025228267.1:67041-68197 GCF_018294505.1 Triticum aestivum | reverse complement strand
GGCTATTGGCTATTTACCATTTGTCCCCTTATGCTCATTTTACCATGTTCACTTTGCATGTTATACTTGCTTCTATGCCTTTGCCATGCAATTGTGACACTTGCTTGCATCTACCCATGATTGACCCTATGTGTATTTGCATGCTTGGTGGAGATCCTTGTTGCTATTGCCATGTTTATCATGTGCCCCATGCTATCGATGCTTGTTGTGTTGGGAGAGTCATGATGACCCATTGCTATTTACATATGGCCTCTCGCCCATACATTCATGCCATTCTACTCATATCTTGCTTTCATGCTTGTGATATGTCATGTGCATTATTCATGCCCACTATTTGCACACATGACATGCTTGCCATTATTCCCTCTAGTATGTTGCATCTTCGCACTACTAGCATGCTTGACTTGTTCGCTATAATTGCTTGCTATGTTGCATCACCCATGTTCCACTATTACTTGCTTTCTTGGGTTGATGACATATATGCTCATGCCTCTCACTTGATATATCTTGATCATTGTCTCTTGTGTCCATTAGTTGCCACTCTCATATCCACTTGTATCGAGTGCAACCATACTATGCTTATTGATCTTGGAGACTTTGACATATTACTTGTGATGCATGCTTGTTTGATTGAGCCTATTGCATTTGGTTGTTCATATGCCTCCATACTATGCAATACTCCCTTGACCTTTCTTATGATGAGCATGATGCATACACTTGTTTGGTATCTTACCACACGAATGATAGGTTTTGCACTTTCGCTAACCTCATTTGTTTTTCCGAGTGTTTGTCATGTTCTTTCATTTGGAAGGATTCACAAGGTGGTACCATGACAAGACAACTTAGTCATGTGAAGGCGTACACGATGTGCTACACCAACATTTTCGACATTGTCATAAAGGTGAACTCTTTCCCTTTGAGCCATCCTCAAGTACGCATATTGGATGGGCCACTCTTTCATTGTTGTTTCCTTCTTGTTCTCTACATGATACATCTCGCGAATGGAGGAGAGACATTGGCGATGGGCTCTATGGACCTTCACATTGAGGAGCGCTCTCACTTCTTGGATGCACCTTCGGAACTTCACTCATGCCACGACATCGAGCTTGGGTACATCAACACTCCTTTGACTTTTTGTACCACCACCTCCATATTT
>NW_025228267.1:52898-67020 GCF_018294505.1 Triticum aestivum | reverse complement strand
TTTGCACCCTATGCATGGATTGACTCACATTATGCTTGCCTTGTTGCATCTATTTCCATGACATCCATGATATTTGAGCTTGTTCACTTCCTTAGCAAATTTGTTGTGATCTTCCTTGATGGCATATTCATACATCATGATCATATTGTCCACCATCAATTGCAAGATAACATACACATGTTGAGCATCCATTGCCATATTCATGCTACTGATAAACCGTCTCACTATGACATCATTTTGCACCGTGGTTGCATTGATCATACTTACAACACATTTGTGTGCACAATGATTGCATTTCCTCCCATGAATGCTTTGCATCTCATTCTAGATCATCTTTATAAGCTTCATGCGCTTTGTCACGACCAATCTTGACGCACGGACTCATTCTTACATGATGGACACTTTGTGTGCGCTAACCATTGTGATGAGGACATCAATACCATTGTTACACCCACAGCCCCTACTGCTACATATACGGGACCAATTACTAGAGCTCGCGCACGCCAAATAAATTATCAGGTACTTTCGTTTCTTGGTAATGATTCTAATGTTCATGAGAATATGATGCTGCATAAATTGGATACATTTGTTTTGCTTACAAATGAAGGGCCTAGCTTGGAGAAGGATGAACATTGGAGCAAGAACAAGCATGGAGATGATGGCATGCGCAAGGGGAACAAGAACGGAGTTACAAGTGATGATTTCAGGACTTTGAAGCCACCATAATGGGTGCATGAAGCCTTGGAGGAAATATACAAGATGCCACTTCATAAATTTCGTCCCGAGGCTATTCTAGGTGCTGCGTCACCTTATTATTGGGCCAGGCCCTTGTAATTTCGAAATACATAAGTATAGGCTATTTTTAGAGTCCGTATGTGTGCGGAAACAAGAGATAGGGTTGATTTTGGACCCCTCTACCAAGGGCCACGAATTTCCCCCCTCTTCCTCCATATATACAACCCTTAGGGCACCGTTTAGACTTTGGGGGGATTTGTTTAGTTAAAAGTTAGTCATTGCAACTTCGTGTACTTCGTTTGTGTCCAACGACCAGACCAAGACCGCTTACGGATCCCCACCTTTATCAATACTTCATATATACTCGCAATATTCAGATTGCTTTTATCATATTCTTGCTTGTTCTTCGATTGCTTGCAGGAATAGACCTTCGTGGTCAGGTTGATTGTGCTCCGGCGTGGTCAATAACCTCTCGGAGTTGGTTTAGCGATTGCTAAGGCGCAACGTCGGGCACGTATGTAGTCGGATCGTCAAAGTCATCTTCACCAAATCGATAGTTATCATCTCATCGAAAGATCGGGACACCCCTGCCTCTATCAAGTGGTATCAGATTTCCAGGTTGCTCGGTGAGATTTTATAGTTTTTCGTAGTTTAGATCGAGTCTTTTCTTCATACCTATAGTCCACGAAAAAGCCACAAAAAAATTAGGGTTAGTTGCTGGTCTTAGAATCTAGTCTTTTAGAGTTTCGAGTTCTGGTCATAAGTTGTCACGCCGCCGCCGCACCATCATCATCGCCCCTGCCATCTACCACCACCGCTTATCCGCCACCGCTTCGAATCTGTATCCATATACCACCACCACTGTCATATACCACCACCGCTGCCATCTACCACCATATATCCACCACCAATCTGAGTTCTTGTCATATTAGGTTTGTTTTCGAGATCCATCTAGATTCCGATTCGTGTTTCCTTGCCGGAGTAGGTTTCGGAAAAAAAAGAGTCTGGAAACCACCCTCCGTTTAGGCCCAAAATTTTCCGAAAACACACTTGTCGAAAATTTTTCTGGCTATCCTATTTTTAGGTGTTTCTAAGCATATTGAGACAGTCGCCATTATAGAAAGTTTTTTTGACCCGT
Organism: Triticum aestivum; assembly: GCF_018294505.1. NCBI lineage: Eukaryota > Viridiplantae > Streptophyta > Magnoliopsida > Poales > Poaceae > Triticum > Triticum aestivum. The sequence continues at coordinate 65,147 of NW_025228267.1, read as the reverse complement.
TTCCAGTTTTTGGGTCCGGGCAGTCGAAAAAAAAATTGGTCAAAAAAAATTTCGTGCCCATCCTGTCAGTTTGACCTGGGAAGAGTTTTGAGACACTCGCCATTATAGTGATTTTTCGCAAAAAAAGCAGCGCAAAAAAAACAGCACAAAAAAAAGAGCGAAAAAAATAATTCTAGAGTGTGCTTTTCCCTTGTTTACGTGCAGCGCCGTGATTTTGTTAGTGTTCTAGGCTCGCATCTCGAGTACAGTCTAGCCTAGGACCAGCACAGTACCGTCGTTGAGCGTTTATTCAACTTTGCATCTCTGAATTGATTATTGCTGACCCTTTTTGCTACCATACTATAAGCCTTCCCAGCTCCACATACATCTACGTCGTGTGTTTGACTCTCCCTGGTAATCGCTCTATCCAAGCTTTGAGAGTTTTTGACTACAACGGTTGCAGATCACCGCCTGCTGCTGGGTAAGAACTGGTAAGAATTTGAGATTTGCTTGACGGATTTGTGATACACCACCACCACTTCTTAGTAGTCTGTAGGATCATATTCTTGTGTGTTTCTATTTGCTGCTAACCATGGTAGGATCACAAGCCGATGAGACTGATTGGGAGAACCTGACGAACAAACAGCTACATGATAAATTTCAGCAAATGATGAGTGGACAGGTGCAAGATGCGCTAAACAGATTTGACGAGGCCATGGAGAAGGTAGATGGCATTGAGAAGACGTTCGAAACAAAGCTTGATAGCAAGTTTAATGAATTGCTCGCACGTTTTCCAACACCACCGCCGGCTGCACCTATCGCACCTCTGCAACAACAACAACGCCTCCTTCCGAATCAGTATGGACGAGCGAAGCGTGTTCCTATTGAGGATGGCCAAACTTCTGGTGCTGCTGTTCTAGTTGTTGATGCTTCTTTGGCTCGTGCTACTGCTGCTGCTGGTACCCAGGAGGATGATGAGTATGCGGGCGATTCTGAGGATGAGGTTGATCAAAATATGAACTACGTGCAGCCACCAGCACCACCACCAGTAGGTCGACCTCAGGTATATATTCGTAATGGTAGGCCTGCACCACCACCTCAGGTACAAGATGATGTCCATATTCCTAAACTGAAATTGAATATTCCACCATTTGAGGGTAGATATGTTCCTGATATATATCTTACTTGGGAGTTAGAAACTGAACAACGATTTACATGTTTACAATATCCTGAGGAGAGACGGGTTGCTGCTGCTGTTTGTGCTTTCACTAGTTTTGCATGTGTATGGTGGTCTGAACATTGTAGATTATATCCTATTCGAACTACTTGGGCTGCTTTGAAAACTGCTATGTGTACGCGTTGGGTTCCACCATATTATCAACGTGAATTGCTTCAAAAATTGCAGCATTTAAGACAAGGGAAAAATTCTGTAGAAGAATATTATCAGGAATTACAAACTGGCATGATTCGATGTGGTATTGTTGAGGAGAATGAAGCTATGCTTGCACGTTTTCTGGGTGGATTAAATAGAGAGATTCAGACCATTCTAGAGTATAAGGAGTATACTAATATCACTTGTTTATTCCATCTTGCTTGTAAAGCTGAACGTGAAGTGCAGGATCGACAAGCATTGGCGCGAACTAACTTTTCTGCAGGCCGACCTTCATCATGGACACCGCGTGCATCTTCTACTTCAACTGCACCAGCACCTCAATCAGGTGCCTCCTCCAGCCGTGATACAAGAAAACAGGCACAACCACCATTATCTGCCAAGAGCGCACCTGCCGGGCCTGCACAGAGTTCTTCTTCTTCCATGGCATCAATAGGGCACACAAGTGATATTATTTGTCGTCGTTGTAAGGGAGGAGGTCATTATGTGAGAGAATGCAAATCTCCGCGTGTGATGGTTGCTACCGAGGGTGGTGGATATGAGTCCGCTAGTGACTATGATGAGGAGACTTTGGCTCTTATTACACGTGAAAAACATGGTGGAGATGATTTTGATCATGAGACGCAATACATGGCTCCTAAAGACGCTGACAGGTATGAATGTTTAGTTGCTCAACGTGTTTTGAGTGTGCAGGTCACACAAGCTGAGCAAAATCAGAGGCACAATTTGTTCCATACCAAGGGAGTTGTGAAGGAACGTTCTGTGTGCGTCATCATAGACGGGGGGAGTTGCAACAACTTGGCTAGCATGGAGATGGTGGAGAAGCTTTCTCTCACCACAAGACCACATCCACATCCTTACTACATCCAATGGTTCAACAATAGCGGCAAGGTTAAGGTAACACGTACTGTTCGTGTGCATTTTAGTATCTCTACATATGCTGATTATGTTGATTGTGATGTGGTACCTATGCAAGCATGTTCCTTATTACTTGGTAGACCAGGGAAATTTGATAAAAATTCTGTACACCATGGTAGAAACAATCACTATACTCTTGTTCATAAGGATAAAAATATTACTTTGCTTCCTATGACTCCTGATTCCATTTTGAAAGATGATATTAATAGAGCTAATAAAGCAAAACAGGAGAAGAATAAGAGTGAGAATTAGATTGTGGCAAAAGAATTTGAGCAACAAATGAAGCCTAATAATAAACAATCTAGTGTTGCTTCTGAAATTAAATTGAAAAGTGCATGTTTATTTGCCACCAAATCTGATATTGATGAGCTAGATTTCAGCAAATCTGTTTGCTATGCTTTCGTGTGCAAAGAGGCAGTATTTTCATTCGAGGACGTGCCTTCCTCTTTGCCTCCTGCTGTCACTAACATTTTGCAGGAGTTCGCTGACGTCTTTCCACAAGACGTGCCACCGGGATTACCGCCAATTCGAGGGATTGAGCATCAGATTGACTTAATTCCCGGTGCTTCACTGCCAAAACGTGCACCATATCGTACCAATCTAGAGGAGACGAAGGAGATTATGCGTCAAGTACAAGAGCTTCTCGACAGAGGTTATATACGCGAATCCCTTAGTCCTTGTGCTGTTCCTATTATTCTAGTGCCGAAAAAGGATGGTACATCACGTATGTGTGTTGATTGTAGAGGCATTAATAATATTACTATTCATTATCGTCATCCTATTCCTAGGCTAGATGATATGCTTGATGAATTGAGTGGCTCTACAATATTCTCCAAAGTTGATTTGCGTAGTGGATACCATCAAATTCGTATGAAATTGGGAGATGAATGGAAAACAACATTTAAAACTAAGTTTGGATTATATGAGTGGTTAGTCATGCCTTTTGGGTTAACAAATGCACCTAGTACTTTCATGAGATTAATGAACGAAGTTTTACGTGCTTTCATTGGACGATTTGTGGTAGTTTACTTTGATGACATATTGATTTATAGCAGAAGTTTGGAGGAACATTTGGAACATTTACGTGATGTTTTTATTGCTCTATGTGATGCACGTTTGTTTGGTAACCTTGGGAAGTGCACCTTTTGCACCGACCGAGTGTCTTTTCTTGGCTATGTTGTTACTCCACAGGGAATTGAAGTTGATAAAGCCAAGATTGAAGCTATTGAGTGTTGGCCGCAGCCCAAAACAGTCACACAAGTGAGGAGTTTTCTTGGCCTCGCTGGATTCTATAGGTGTTTTGTGAGAGATTTCAGCACCATTGCTGCACCTCTCAATGAGCTTACAAAGAAGGATGTGCCTTTTGTTTGGGGTACCGCACAGGAAGAAGCCTTCACGGTATTGAAAGATAAGTTGACACATGCTCCTTTACTCCAACTTCCTGATTTTAATAAGACTTTTGAGCTTGAATGTGATGCTAGTGGAATTGGATTAGGAGGTGTGTTACTACAAGATGGCAAACCTGTTGCATATTTTTCTGAAAAATTGAGTGGGCCCAGTCTGAATTATTCTACTTATGATAAAGAATTATATGCTCTTGTCCGGACTTTAGAAACATGGCAACATTATTTATGGCCCAAAGAATTTGTTATACATTCTGATCATGAATCTTTGAAACATATTAAAATTCAAGCTAAACTGAATCGTAGACATGCTAAATGGGTTGAATTCATTGAGACTTTCCCTAATGTCATTAAACACAAGAAGGGAAAAGAAAATGTTATTGCTGATGCATTGTCTCGTCGCTATACTATGCTTTCACAACTTGACTTCAAAATATTTGGTTTGGAGACCATCAAAGATCAATATGTGCATGATGCTGATTTTAAAGATGTAATGCAGAATTGTAAAGAAGGAAGAATGTGGAACAAGTTCGTCGTTAATGATGGATTTGTGTTTCGTGCTAACAAGCTATGCATTCCAGCTAGCTCTGTTCGTCTTTTGTTGTTGCAGGAGGCGCATGGAGGAGGATTAATGGGACACTTTGGCGTGAAGAAGACGGAGGATGTACTTGCTACACATTTCTTTTGGCCAAAGATGAGACGGGATGTTGAGCGTTTTATTGCTCGCTGCACTACATGTCAAAAAGCTAAGTCACGACTCAATCCTCATGGTTTATATATGCCTTTGCCTGTACCTAGTGTTCCTTGGGAGGATATATCTATGGACTTTGTTTTAGGTTTACCTCAAACAAAGAAGGGGAGGGATATCATATTTGTTGTCGTGGATAGATTCTCGAAAATGGCACACTTTATACCATGTCATAAAAGCGATGATGCTGTTAATGTTGCTGATTTGTTCTTTCGTGAAATTATTCGCTTGCATGGTGTGCCAAATACTATTGTTTCAGATCGTGATACTAAATTTCTTAACCACTTTTGGAGATGTTTATGGGGTAAGTTGGGGACTAAACTGCTTTTATTACTACTTGTCACCCCCAAACTGATGGACAAACTGAAGTAGTCAATAGAACATTGTCTACTATGCTTAGGGCTGTTTTGAAGAATAATAAGAAAATGTGGGAGGAATGCTTGCCTCATATTGAATTTGCTTATAATCGTTCATTGCATTCTAATACTAAGATGTGCCCTTTTGAAGGTGTGTATGGTTTCCTACCTCGTGCACCTTGATTTGTTGCCTCTTCCATCTTCGGAGAAGGTTAATTTTGATGCTAAACAACGTGCTGAATTGGTTTTAAAAATGCATGAGTTAACTAAGGAAAACATTGAGCGTATGAATGCTAAATATAAACTTGCTGGAGATAAGGGTAGAAAACATGTTGTGTTTGCACCTGGAGATCTTGTTTGGTTATATTTGCGTAAAGATAGATTTCCTGATTTGCGCAAATCAAAGCTACTGCCACGTGCTGATGGTCCCTTTAAGGTGTTAGAGAAAATAAATGATAATGCATACAAACTTGAGCTGCCTACAGATTTTGGGGTTAGTCCCACTTTTAACATTGCAGATTTGAAGCCTTATTTGGGTGAGGAAGATGAGCTTCCGTCGAGGACGACTTCATTTCAAGAAGGGGAGGATGATGAGGACATCAATACCATTGTTACACCCACAGCCCCTACTGCTACATATACGGGACCAATTACTAGAGCTCGCGCACGCCAAATAAATTATCAGGTACTTTCGTTTCTTGGTAATGATTCTATAATGTTCATGAGAATATGATGCTGCCTAAATTGGATACATTTGTTTTGCTTACAAATGAAGGGCCTAGCTTGGAGAAGGATGAACATTGGAGCAAGAACAAGCATGGAGATGATGCCATGCGCAAGGGGAACAAGAACAGAGTTACAAGTGATGATTTCAGGACTTTGAAGCCACCATAATGGGTGCATGAAGCCTTGGACGAAATATACAAGATGCCACTTCATAAATTTCGTCCCGAGGCTATTCTAGGTGCTGCGTCACCTTATTATTGGGCCAGGCCCTTGTAATTTCGAAATACATAAGTATAGGCTATTTTTAGAGTCCGTATGTGTGGGGAAACAAGAGATAGGGTTGATTTTGGACCCCTCTACCAAGGGCCACGAAATTCCCCCCTCTTCCTCCATATATACAGCCCTTAGGGCACCGTTTAGACTTTGGGGGGATTTGTTTAGTTAAAAGTTAGTCATTGCAACTTCGTGTACTTTGTTTATGTCCAACGACCAGACCAAGACCGCTTACGGATCCCCACCTTTATCAATACTTCATATATACTCGCAATATTCAGATTGCTTTTATCATATTCTTGCTTGTTCTTTGATTTCTTGTAGGAATAGACCTTCGTGGTCAGGTTGATTGTGCTCCGGCGTGGTCAATAACCTCTCGGAGTTGGTTTAGTGATTGCTAAGGCGCAACGTCATGCACGTTTGTAGTCGGATCGTCAAAGTCATCTTCACCAAATCGATAGTTATCATCTCATCGAAAGATCGGGACACCCCCGCCTCTATCACATTGTATTTCCGAGTGTTGCTTGTGTTTGCTCTTTTTGCATGTCTATCACTCCGGCGACACCTTGGACTACTTGGATGGCGCCATGTCTTCAACTTCGTCCAACTACAAGTCCGTCCACGACAACCGTTTCCATGGTGATGAGGATCACGATACGAGGTTAGATCTTTCCCAAAGGGGGGGGGAGATGATGCGGAGCATCCCACGTTCATCGCCATGTACACTCCGACTACTCTCCAAGCCCCAAGAGGACATATGACGAGACCTCGAATATACACCATTGGACACAAGGTGAACTTGCTCCTCTCCGAACCTTCACTTTCTACATATGAGTCATGGCTACTACCTCATGCATGGATCTTGCGTATACTCAGGTACAACCGAGACGACCATGGAGAATCCAAGGACCAAGGCCAAGCATGGAAGAGAAGGAGGAAGAGAACCTGGCCGCTCCAAAACGAGCGGTACTACCGCCCTCTCCAAGCGGTACTACCGCTGAGGCCACCCAACCGGAACAACCGGTCGACTACCGCCCAACAACCGGTCCACTTTCTGTGATCGAGTGGTGCAAGGCTGGCACTGCACCGGATGTACCGGTAATTACCAAATGACCGGTACTACCGCCTCGACAACCGGTACAACCGCTGGCCCCTCCGACGTCCATCTCCAGAAGCCAGCGCCTTACCTCCCAGCGGTAGTACCGCCTTCCTTGTCTGGTACTTCTGCCCTGCATGAGTTACCAGTGGTACAACCGCCCTCGTGGCCGGTACCACCGGCATGTCTGCATATAGTGTATTGGGTCGAGCCCATGTACCCCTTCGCCCTCACTTACCCCTTCGTGGCTCTAGACTATATATACTCCTCCACCTCCTCCTAGTTAGGGTTAGCATTGGTTTAGCTCATATTTTGTGTGAGAGCCATGCTCATCCACTTGTTTACTTCTCCTCGGAGTTCACGACCTCTTCGGAGAAGATCCCCCAAGTGGATTCAAGACCCCTTCAAGGGAAGACAATCAAGACCTCCTTACGGAGAAGAACGGTTCCCTTTGTATCCTTACCTTTGTTGATTTTGGATCATGTGTTATCTCATGCTTTCAGTGATCTAGCACTCGTGTGATTGATTCCGTGTCGGTTTAGTGATTTCTCTCATTCTCCCCGTATTTTCCCTCGAGTTCTTCCGGGTGTTCTTCATGATTCCCCGTAGGATCCACTCCAAACGTGAAGGATCGTCACCATAGGGTTCCACCCTACATCATTAAGGGGTCACCATAGTGGAAAATTAGTCACTAGACACTGATAAGATAACAAATAGTGCTATCATACCTAACATTGCAGGCTGACAGTGCGCATTTAATGCACCGCTTAATGTCACATCGTTGGTTGCCCAGCAAAGCTTGCCGGGCTATCTTGCCAGCTCCATGCCTGCTCGTCTGACACGTCATAGGATGGGTGTCATCCGTGGGTTTTCTTGGTACAAAGTGGCTGCCATGTGGCGAATGGTTTCCACTTAATCACTCTGTGGCTTGACACCGCATTGATCGATGATGTGAGTCATGGTGGAGTGGTCGGTGAGATGATCTAGCCTCCGCGAGTCCCGATAGGCCCTGCCGGGATGCCTTGGCCAACTTCTTCTGGGGGTGGCCTTGCCCCTTGTCGGGCTTGCCTGCCCGGCAAGGGATGCCTCTCTCTTGTCGACGCCTTGCTTTTCTGGCCTAGTCTTGGTCCTTCTGATCTGCTCTTTGGTCCTTTGAATCTCTAGGTCTCTTGTACACCTTGGTATGATCTTGGCGTGTTTGTGCACGAGTCAGGGGAAAACATATGCCCCTGTATATTTTCCCCGACAAATACCCATATGAATAATTCATCACACTTATCGAGGATTTGATCATTCCTAGTTGTACATCTATTTCACAAAATTCTTCGAAATACTATTCGATTTTCTGAAAATCCTCAACAGCCTATTGCTCCTGAATTCTTTGCCTTCCTGCATCATTGTTAATTCCACATTTCTAGTAATCTCCGTTGACATACTTTGTCACTATCATTCTGAGTCCCTTGATTCAATATGTTGCGAATGCTCGCAATCCTCAATCAGATCCTACAATTCATCCTTCCGGCTCAGACGTCATTTTAAACATGAGCTGGATCTCGACCAATCAAATTGCCATTGATTGTACCCCTAAGCCTACTCAACTTATCCATCCTTAATCAATGCATTTGCTTCTGATCCCTTGATTTGGAAATCATAATTCCTTTGCATTTGAGCTTTCAATGAATCAGTTGTTTCTATAATCCAATGCCTTTGCATTGTGTCTTTCTCTGGCTGTGTGCCGGTGATCACATCAGCTCCGTTATGGAATGTCAGATCCTTTGTTGAATTATCATCGGACAGTGTCCTTCGTATACAAAAACCTCGAGAAGTTCTTCCCTGATACATAATGCCATGTGTAAATCCTATTATCTGATTTGGCCAACCATGGCCTGCTTTTGAGCTGGTGATAATTATTTTTGAAGCTTGTGGTATATGTTTCTAACATGCCCTGATGGGTTGAACCTATGCCTTCCTCAATCTGTGTGGACCCGAAAGTTTTCACGGGTCATACTCCTCTAGTAATTCACCAGGTAGGTTATCACACTCGAATCATTTTTAATAGAGTAGTGAATGAATGGTTGTTCATTGAAGAAGTGGGAGTCGACCTTGAACTTTGTGTTCATGCCCATGGAAACGATGTAGATCTTATCATGGAAGCTTCTCTTAAAATTAATTACTCCCTTGGTATATGTTCATCTTATATCTGGGATTTGGTCTTTTGCGAACATGGTTCCGACCATATTGTCCTTCTTTGATCCCATTTCTCGGACAAGTTAAAGTACTTGTCTTCTGCAGATCAATACATCTCCGCAACCTCTATTTTGATCTTCCTTCGAGTATTAGCCTCCGGTATCTCGAAAATATCAAAGAACTATGTTACTTCCTATGAGTCTTCATCTAGTATTGCCTCTCACCAATTTTAGATTTCCCTCGGTTCTGAGTTATTACTCACTCGAGAACACCGATAAGTGAATCTATTTTGCACTCCGATTCAATAAATCTAGAAATTTTCGTTGCTTACAAGTTTAATAATCCTTCAAGTCAGTTCTAGCCTAATCAACTATATCATTATCGTGCTAAATTTTAACTGTCTACCTGGTCCTTCTTCTCGGAGCACAATTTTCGACGATGAGCTAAGATTACATCGATCTTCCTTGTCGTATCATTTCGCCTTGAACAACAAGCTTGATTTCGAGTTTGTGTCATACCTGTCGTTCCAATAACCCTTCGCTTCATCATTCTTTCGACTTGATATCATCGCCGATCGATTACATCTTCATGAAATCTCTTGACAATTGTGTCGTGATCATCATCAACATTTTGAGCTCTTCCAGGATATCAATCGAATTCATGATGCGAAATACCATCCTTGCCCCTCGATGATTTGTGTTATCATTGACAATATTCTTGCCTCCCCCCAACACAAACTTGTTCATGTTTTGTGTTGTATCTTGTTTTCCTTGCTATCTAGCTTATGTTACATTCTACCTTGGAGTATTACCATCTTTTATGTTAGTGATTTTGTGACAATTGCTCCACCTCTTAAGAATTCTTGATATACTAATACTTCTCGCCATCTCCATTTATTCCTTGGTCCCTTTGTTGTCTCTAACCGGAATACCGACAATTGAATTATGATGTGTGAATTCAAAGCAACCCTATTGCTTGTAAGTTAATGAACGATAGTTTCATTCTTCGTGTGTTGGTTATTGGCTCATCAGCCTAACATTGATCCTGCTACTTAGTCCATATTTTTGGGTGCATTTTTTTATCAATATTTAATTGTGGATGTTTTCCTCGAGCTGCTATTACCTTGTTCACATAATTGTGGAAATCCATGTCTATGAAAACCTCGATGAATTGTTCCTGAGCCTATCAGCCACATCCTCATATTTTCCATGATGAAATTGTATGACTTATTTTATAAGTTGTTTCCAATGGATCCTTTGTGTATCCAAAGTCTGACCTTTACCTAGTGACCATGTCAATGCTATCCCGAAGCATGACTGTGGTACCCCGATCATCGACAAGAACATTGGAAGCGCAATGCTTATTGTTTCTTGATCACTTATCCAAACACTGTTGTATGGGTAACATCATGAATTTCCTCTCCCCTTTACGTAAATAGTTATCCACTTACTATCCTGTCATGGATATCACTCTACTTCCTCTTGGCAAGAATATACACCTATTACTCATGTATATACATTTTCTTTTCCATTGTTCTGTTTAATCTAACAATCACATTTTCCTTTCCATTGTTTTGTTTAACCTTTCTTATGATCTATATGAAATAAGCAGTAATATTTCCCTGCTTATGTAAACGCCTCGGTGTACAAGCCTGTCAATTATAACCATGTTACTACTGTTGATGGCATTTCGGTAACCGACGGTGGATGAGAACTTTGCCTACTCGGTCCGCCTCGTTTCAACGAGCAGGAAAATGGTTCTCTTCGTCCCTCGCCCTTGGTATCAACATTGTTGCCAACATAACTGACAAGCTATCCTCGGGCATGCCTTGCTAGCAAGATTTTAGCGCCCTTCCTACTGTTAACCTACATGGTGGGCCCACAACCCATAGTTCCACAAGATCGAAACCTGACTCTCATGTACACCCCTATTTCTAAAAGTTATTCCTCACACTTTGTTTTGTATGTAAATCACGAGCCACCTTTGTAGAGATGATCTATTCTTGTATCAAACACAATATTTATTTTCATTACTATGAAACCCTTTCACCTTCAGTTTAGGCATTAAACGATTGCATGTCCGCTTGAAACTTTTCATGGTAACTTCTTTGCTATCTATGTTTTCTTAAGTTTCAATTTGAGAGATACTTTGTCCAACTTCCCTGAGTTATCTACCAGATAAGCAACCTTCTAGAGGTCCGTTCTTCCGAAGCTACCCCTTATCCTTTTCGAATTGCGAACGAATTCTCGAAGAAAGGATGATGACTTCATCATGATGTCCTGAAGCAGAGAAGTGAAGACATCAATGGAAGGGATCAACCTCTTCGAGAAGAGCAACCAAGAACAAAAGGACTCGTTAGAATTTCGTACCCGGAACTTTCCCCCTTGCTCCACCTCTTAAATCTCGGGACGAGATTTCTTGTAGTGGAGGATATTTGTGACACCGTGATAGTTAAGCTACAGTAAACCCCTATTAATGATGCCAGGTCATCATGATTAAAAATTTGCTAAACCTCACTTGTTTCAAACTAAGTTCAAATACAAAGTCAAATGACAAGTCAAACTATAGTTTCGTAAAACAGTGGATTAGAAATGTTCAAAATGTTGCAAATATTCACTAAGTAATTATCATATAGGAACCAAAATCTTTTGAAATATTTAAATTGCTTTAAAATATTCAAAAAATAGGACCAACAACATTAATTGGACCATCTCAATTTAGACAAATAATTAAACCCATCCAAAATAAGGTGGAACTTGCTCTAACTCATCACAGTGCCTAGTATTTATGTGCTTTAGTACCAAAAGAAAACTCATTTGCTATTTATTATGTTGCAAAACATGAGTGAAAATTTGAAACATAAAAGAATAAAGAAAAGGAGCTATGGGGCATTGTCTGGTTGGGCTTCAATGTGAAATGTGTGTGGCCGAGCCCACCTACTCCTCATCTCCTTCCTACTGTACACAGGGGGGGCGTGTTGCTCATCCATCAACACAATGGCCGGCAATGCACACACGTCGGGCATCCACCCGAGCTCCGGGGGAGATAAGGCCGACACAAGCCACCTCCCCTTCAACAAACCCTAGACCTCACATCCCCCTTCCCATTTTCTGTGCGCTCGATCCACAGCTCCACCGCAACCCCATCGGCATGCTCACTGTCGATCCCATGGA
>NW_025228267.1:50138-52888 GCF_018294505.1 Triticum aestivum | reverse complement strand
GCCGTAGTTCACCGCACCACCACGCCAGGAGCTCGTGCTAACTGCGCGTCATGCCTCGCGCCCTAGGCCGCGCCCTGCCGCCCGCTGCATCCCATGCTCCCCCCTAACCCGCTTGCCTGCAGCGACGTCGTCACTGCCGGCCGCGCTCGGCATGCTGCCCGCGCTCCCGCCGTGTTCGGGCCCTGCCCTGGCTGCGCCTGCTTCCTTCGCGCTCATGCGACCGCGTGTGGCCTCGCCTCTGGCTGCCCTGCTCTTCTCTCCCGCCCGCGCCCACGCACCTCCTACTGCACGGTGCTGCCCGATGCTGCTTCTGCTGCCGTCGCCTGCCGCTCACCTTGCTGGCGCCTGCCGCTCGCCTCGCCAGTGCCTCCGCATCCCATGATGCTCCCCTGCCACCCAACTCACTTTTTCGCCGCGGCCGACCGCCCCATGCACCGTCTGGACGGACACTCGTGCGCTGTGCCCGCCTACTGCTGGTTGCACTAGCTGCCGCTGCCTCCCGCTACCGTAGGTGCTGGCAGCTTGCCTCCTCGATCGTGCAGGGCTGCTCTGCCCGCTGCTGCCCCCTCGTGCCGCTTGCTTGCCGCCACCGCTGGCTGGACCCACGACCATGGCCTGTGCCTCGCGAGCCGGCCGGACCGCTAATGTTATGGGGCTAATCCCCATTTAAGCTAACCCCCACTGTTAGTTTAATTTAATTGTAGGTGTAGTTTAGTTGTACCAAATGACATGTGGGTCCCCTTCTTAAATAAATGTGTTTAGCTCTTTAGTTAGAATAGCAGTCAAGGACAAGTAGACCCCATGGCCACTATTCACACTTTGACTAGGTCAACCATTGACTGTTGACTTGCTGACTCTGTATGCTGACTTAGCCACTGGATCCCACCTGTCATTTTAATAGGCTAGCTGCCTGTGTGTATAAAAAGCAATATACTGTTTAAATTCAAATTTAGGTATATTCCAGAATTCCAGAAAATCATTTAAACTTTGGAAATACGTAGAAAATAATTTATATATGAAAGTATTCAGAAAAAATATGACGAATGTGCATATGCCATCCGTTCATCTGTCACGTGCGTCTAGCTCAGCAAACATGGATCCATGCCCTCCGATTCATTCGTCCGAAAAATTTCAAACACTGGGAAAACATTCCTGGATGTTTTCCCTCTTCATATGTATCACCTAGCACTGTGTTAGGTCAGCCCAAGCACCGCGTATTGCTATGTTATGCTTTGTCATGCTTTGTTTGCTTTATATTTATTGTTTCTTCCCACTCTTCTCTCCGGTAGACCCCGAGTTCACTGCCGATACCACTGTGATCAACTACGTCGACGGCGACCCTTCCTTCTCAACAGAGCTTCCCAGCAAGCAAACTCGCCTTGATCATTCCGATATCACCAAGTCCATTCTCTATCATGCTTGCATTAGATTTAGCTATTGTACTTGATTGCTCCTATTCTGATGCATAGCCTATTTTTGTTACCTGCTCATTGTACCTTACCAACTTATCCTAAACTTCTTAGTATAGGTTGGTTAATGATCCATCAGTGACCCCTGACCATGTCCCAATTGCCCTCGATTTATGTTCGATGACTCAATCAACGTGATCGATGTCCAGGGCCTGGCACATCACATCATACCCCCCTTAGTTGCACGACTCTGCAGAGCTACTATCGAGTGTCGAGGGTGATACCTTGTATAACACTTCTGATGTCAACTTTGTAGTGTATCTAATTGGTCGTGGTGTTCAAGGGTGATTTCTCTTGCACCATTCCCGATAACGACTCTGTCGTGCAACCCCTCAAGTGTGGACCATCGAGGGGGATTCCTCCAAGTCCACCTTGACGGTTACATCGAGTGGGAATCCATTGAGGGTGATTCCTTAGGATTCCCCTTGCTGTTTTGGACACACGATTACTTTGACATTACCACAGTACCATGTTGAAGTTGGGTCGGCCCTGAGGGCTACCCGCGAGTTGATGTGTAGTTAGATTGACCTGGAGGGTACCCGCCAGATTTCTATGTGGCACGGCCGGGCATTTAGGGCCCTTGCCATAGTCCACGAGATGGGGCGACGGGGTCACATGATCGTGAGTCTCTGCTCGTTACCGCGCGCCCCCGAGACACTAATGGATTTGCGTATTTGATCTGAGTTGGCCACTGGCCTATACACACTAACCACCACAAGGGACAAGATATGGGCAACCGACATCACTACAAAAAAAACACATCCGTGACATTTTGGGTCGGACGAATTTTTTTCTGTCATATTTATGACACTTCTATGACGATAATTGTGACAAAACCCAGTATCATCATAGATGTGGTGGGCTCCTACTTCCGTGACAAAAATTCATGATAGAAAATGGGTTTTTGTCCTAGGCAGGCTGGAGACACAGCTGCATGACATTCTTTGGGCTGTCCATGACAGAAAAAGCCATGGTAGAAGCGAGGGCGAGGAAAATGTCGGGGAGTTCCCGGTTACGGTGGGTGGTCGGGGGCTGAGCGATGCACGTTTCTCTCGTACACGTATACGCGTGGGTGCAAGGCGTTGGGCTCTAACTGAACCCGAGCGAGGCGTTCGCCTAACTGAACCCGAGCGATTGCACTGCAGGCTACGCGTTACTGAATGCAAGCGATCGATCGATGGCTGTTAACTGAACCCGATCAAGCGATTCTTCGCTACTGCTGCTAACTGAAGCCGATCGATGCTCCCTCTGGATGAACAGTGAGCCTTGTTGGGGGGGGGG
>NW_025228267.1:48231-50128 GCF_018294505.1 Triticum aestivum | reverse complement strand
TATTCTTGTATCAAACACAATATTTATTTTCATTACTATGAAACCCTTTCACCTTCAGTTTAGGCATTAAACGATTGCATGTCCGCTTGAAACTTTTCATGGTAACTTCTTTGCTATCTATGTTTTCTTAAGTTTCAATTTGAGAGATACTTTGTCCAACTTCCCTGAGTTATCTACCAGATAAGCAACCTTCTAGAGGTCCGTTCTTCCGAAGCTACCCCTTATCCTTTTCGAATTGCGAACGAATTCTCGAAGAAAGGATGATGACTTCATCATGATGTCCTGAAGCAGAGAAGTGAAGACATCAATGGAAGGGATCAACCTCTTCGAGAAGAGCAACCAAGAACAAAAGGACTCGTTAGAATTTCGTACCCGGAACTTTCCCCCTTGCTCCACCTCTTAAATCTCGGGACGAGATTTCTTGTAGTGGAGGATATTTGTGACACCGTGATAGTTAAGCTACAGTAAACCCCTATTAATGATGCCAGGTCATCATGATTAAAAATTTGCTAAACCTCACTTGTTTCAAACTAAGTTCAAATACAAAGTCAAATGACAAGTCAAACTATAGTTTCGTAAAACAGTGGATTAGAAATGTTCAAAATGTTGCAAATATTCACTAAGTAATTATCATATAGGAACCAAAATCTTTTGAAATATTTAAATTGCTTTAAAATATTCAAAAAATAGGACCAACAACATTAATTGGACCATCTCAATTTAGACAAATAATTAAACCCATCCAAAATAAGGTGGAACTTGCTCTAACTCATCACAGTGCCTAGTATTTATGTGCTTTAGTACCAAAAGAAAACTCATTTGCTATTTATTATGTTGCAAAACATGAGTGAAAATTTGAAACATAAAAGAATAAAGAAAAGGAGCTATGGGGCATTGTCTGGTTGGGCTTCAATGTGAAATGTGTGTGGCCGAGCCCACCTACTCCTCATCTCCTTCCTACTGTACACAGGGGGGGCGTGTTGCTCATCCATCAACACAATGGCCGGCAATGCACACACGTCGGGCATCCACCCGAGCTCCGGGGGAGATAAGGCCGACACAAGCCACCTCCCCTTCAACAAACCCTAGACCTCACATCCCCCTTCCCATTTTCTGTGCGCTCGATCCACAGCTCCACCGCAACCCCATCGGCATGCTCACTGTCGATCCCATGGAGATCAGCTGTCCCTCATCTTTGCTGCGTGCACAGCAGGACTGCTGCATCACGCTGGACACCATGCTCCAACGGGTTCGTCGCTGGAACGCCTCCAGCCTCGCCACAGGGGTCTTCTTCATCGTCGGTTGTCGAGGATCCCTGTCGTTGACCCATAGCTTTTCGACCTCTTCCGGCCTCCCGACCCGCCCCAAAATGCTCCGAACATCGCTGTAAGCTTCCCCCCGCTAGCTTTCCCCTTCCCCTTTCATTCTCCACTGCCGTAGTTCACCGCACCACCACGCCAGGAGCTCGTGCTAAC
The DNA here is from genome assembly GCF_018294505.1 of Triticum aestivum. Lineage (NCBI taxonomy): Eukaryota > Viridiplantae > Streptophyta > Magnoliopsida > Poales > Poaceae > Triticum > Triticum aestivum. The sequence goes on along the minus strand of NW_025228267.1, from coordinate 48,653 downwards.
TGCGCGTCATGCCTCGCGCCCTAGGCCGCGCCCTGCCGCCCGCTGCATCCCATGCTCCCCCCTAACCCGCTTGCCTGCAGCGACGTCGTCACTGCCGGCCGCGCTCGGCATGCTGCCCGCGCTCCCGCCGTGTTCGGGCCCTGCCCTGGCTGCGCCTGCTTCCTTCGCGCTCATGCGACCGCGTGTGGCCTCGCCTCTGGCTGCCCTGCTCTTCTCTCCCGCCCGCGCCCACGCACCTCCTACTGCACGGTGCTGCCCGATGCTGCTTCTGCTGCCGTCGCCTGCCGCTCACCTTGCTGGCGCCTGCCGCTCGCCTCGCCAGTGCCTCCGCATCCCATGATGCTCCCCTGCCACCCAACTCACTTTTTCGCCGCGGCCGACCGCCCCATGCACCGTCTGGACGGACACTCGTGCGCTGTGCC
>NW_025228267.1:0-46142 GCF_018294505.1 Triticum aestivum | reverse complement strand
GTCCGGGCAGTCGAAAAAAAAAAATTGGTCGAAAAAATTTCGTGCCCATCCTGTCAGTTTGAGCTAGGAAGAGTTTTGAGACACTCGCCATTATAGTGATTTTTCGCAAAAAAAAAAGCAGCGCAAAAAAAAAAGAGCGCAAAAAAAAAAGAGCGAAAAAAAATTCAGAGTGTGCTTTTCCCTTGTTTACGTGCCGCGCCGTGATTTTGTTAGTGTTCTAGGCTCGCGTCTCTAGCACAGTCTAGCCTAGGACCAGCACAGTACCGTCGTTGAGCGTTTATTCAACTTTGTGATAGAGGCGGGGTGTCCCGATCTTTCGATGAGATGATAACTATCGATTTCGTGGAGACGACTTTGACGATCCGACTACAAACGTGCACGACGTTGCGCCTTAGCAATCGTTAAACCAACTCCGAGAGGTTATTGACCACGCTGGAGCACGATCAACCTGCAATTAGACAAAACACAAAAGTGTGTGAAGTATTTTTGTTCTGGATAACATAAATAGATTATTGAATAGTTTGCACTAGAAATCACCTGACAAATATGCATATATGCAATATTTTTGGTCATATCCAAGGTAGTCATGTCCTCATCATCCTCCCCTTCTTGAAAATAAAGCCGTCCTCGGCGTTGCTTAATCTGAAATGTGGCTAACAAAAGAGACAAGGTGTACATGTTGTATATGTATATGTCATCCATTTTTACTTCCCTTGATCTTTGCATATATGACACATGAATAGATGAGTAACTTGCATAGTTCATAAAATCTAAAGCCAAAAAATTACCACAAGAAGTAGAAGGCATGAAAATATTGCAACTCAGTTTGCACATATAAGTGAAGCTCTTATTCATTTCAAAAGATTGACAATGTTCATCACTAAACCATCCCAACATTGGTGAATAAACCTTACTTGCATCAAATTTACATGCTACAACATGCTTAAATAAGCAAACATGCAATAAGTCATTCAACACAGAATCATCACCAAGATTAGAGGTCATATCAAAATGATTAAACATTGGTTCTTTTGCATCAATAGTTAATTCAATGGGTGCACTCAAAATTGTTGGTATTTCAGTTGTTTGATCACATGGCAAAGTCAAATTATCAACGTAGTCCTCTAAAATAGGTGGTGTGATCAAAGTAGTGGGTAGCTCATCAGATGGTGCATTCAAATTGACAAGGCATTCATCATTCTCATGTAGAGATGGAAGATCAATACCTTTGTCATTACCTCTTATGATCAACTCAGATGATGTAGCCACTCTCGGGGGCGATGTGTCACATGGTGGAGGTGATGTAGTCCTGACAACAACGGATGTGGTTGTCATAGTATGCCTAGTAGTTGAAGGAACAATCATATCAACTCTTGGAATGTGCACCGTGCGCTTGTTCTCCTCGTGGCCAACACGTTGTTTTATTTCCTGTTCAGCTTTGCAAGCAAGATGAAACAAATGGTCCATATGATAACACTCTTCATGAATTAGTATCTCTTGAATATCACGGTTTAATCCTCCCCAAAATCTATCCATAAAATCATCTTCACTTTCTTCTAAAGAGGAATGCAACAAGGTAGTTTGTAAATCATCATAATATTTTGTTACAGTTTCACTACCTTGTTTTAAGTGTTGCAACTTCTTAATCATGTCACGAGTATAATAAGCAGGGACGAAAGTATGTCGCATGGCAAGTTTCAAATCATCCCAAGTAGTAGGTATATAATCAGGGTGTAACCGACAATATTCACTCCACCAAACCAAAGCATAACCAGTGAAAGAACCAACCGCAACCTTAACCTTTTTATGTGCATTGAAATTATGGGAAGCAAATATATTTTTTATGTCGAACTCCCATTCAATATATAAAGCAGGTTTAAAACGGCCATTAAATGGTGGTATAGATACATTAACCTGATAATGTGCATTTGGATGTTTGTGCACCTCTCGTGACGGTTGTGGTATTTGCAAAGGTTGTGGCACGTCTCCCGCGATCGACAAAGCCCATGAATTGACTCTGGATCCTGTCATGATTAGTAGAACAAGAAACAAAACCCAAAAATAATGTTCCTATAACTACTAGGATGTGGTGGTAAAACGCTCACAGTAAAGCAAATATCAATGTCTTACAAGTTCTTACCATGCAGCAGGCGGTGATCGGCAACCAGCGGTGTCAAGTAACTCCGAATATTGAGTAAAGCGATTGCCAGGGGAGCGTACGTATACACGGTGTAGAAATATGTGGAGCTGGGTGGGCTATATATGGTAGCAAAAGATTAGCAATAATCAATTCAAAGATGCAATGTTGAATAAACGCTCAACGACGGTACTGTGCTGGTCCTAGGCTAGACCGGACTAGAGACGCGAGCCTAGAACACTAATGAGGTCACGGCGTAGCACAACTAGCATCAATGAAGGATACTAAGTAGCTCTTGATAGCAAGATATAAGTGAAGATCACAACGGCAGTGAAGATAATGATGAAAAACAACTGCCAAGCAGGATATACAACAACTCTCTCTCCAACTTTCCTCTTGAAAAGTTTGAGACAATTTTCTGATAAATCTAATCTAGGAAAAACTGGAAATTCTCACCGAGCAACCTGAAAACTGATACCACTTGATAGAGGCGGGGGTGTCCCGATCTTTCGATGAGATGATAACTATCGATTTGGTGAAGATGACTTTGACGATCCGACTACAAACGTGCACGACGTTGCGCCTTAGCAATCGCTAAACCAACTCCGAAAGGTTATTGACCACGCTGGAGCACAATCAACCTGACCACGAAGGTCTATTCCTGCAAGCAATCGAAGAACAAGCAAGAATATGATAAAAGCAATCTGAATATTGCGAGTATATATGAAGTTTTGATAAAGGTGAGGATCCGTAAGCGGTCTTGGTCTGGTCGTTGGACACAAACGAAGTACACGAAGTTGCAATGGCTAACTTTTAACTAAACAAATCCTAAGGAAAAGCTACTAGATGGATCTACTTATATAGGAGCAAGGGGTGGCGGCCAAGGAGGTGGGAGGACGTCCCAAGGCAGCCTAAAACTAAATCTAGGTCGTACAAGGCCAATGGGCCCAAGTGGAGGTGATGTAACACCTTTGGACTTGTAGTTTGACTCGGATTCTGCTGCAGCATCAGATTGTTTCGTCCACAACTCAACGCTCCGGACGAATTTGAAGGTGATTCCAATTGGGCTGGAAAGTGCACGAAATCTAGTTTCCAACAAAAAAAGAATCACCCAATTCGGAGTCCGTATGAAAAACTTGTGTGCGTTTTGAGTCAGGTATGTCTGTGCAGTCCGAATCTGAATCCAGAACGTGAGAGACTTGGACTCTATCTTCTCTTGGGCCAAAAGTGACGTGAGAGAACTTTTTGGACAGCAAATAAACATCTCTTTCTTCCTTATCTTCATATGTAGATTGTACAAATGTCCCATACACCTGCAATTAGACAAAACACAAAAGTGTGTGAAGTATTTTTGTTCTGGATAACATAAATAGATTATTGAATAGTTTGCACTAGAAATCACCTGACAAATATGCATATATGCAATATTTTTGGTCATATCCAAGGTAGTCATGTCCTCATCATCCTCCCCTTCTTGAAAATAAAGCCGTCCTCGGCGTTGCTTAATCTGAAATGTGGCTAACAAAAAAGACAAGGTGTACATGTTGTATATGTATATGTCATCCATTTTTACTTCCCTTGATTTTTGCATATATGACACATGAATAGATGAGTAACTTGCATAGTTCATAAAATCTAAAGCCAAAAAATTAGCACAAGAAGTAGAAGGCATGAAAATATTGCAACTCAGTTTGCACATATAAGTGAAGCTCTAATTCATTTCAAAAGATTGACAATGTTCATCATTAAACCATCCCAACATTGGTGAATAAACCTTACTTGCATCAAATTTACATGCTACAACATGCTTAAATAAGCAAACATGCAATAAGTCATTCAACACAGAATCATCACCAAGATTAGAGGTCATATCAAAATGATTAAACATTGGTTCTTTTGCATCAATAGTTAATTCAATGGGTGCACTCAAAATTGTTGGTATTTCAGTTGTTTGATCACATGGCAAAGTCAAATTATCAACGTAGTCCTCTAAAATAGGTGGTGTGATCAAAGTAGTGGGTAGCTCATCAGATGGTGCATTCAAATTGACAAGGCATTCATCATTCTCATGTAGAGATGGAAGATCAGTACCTTTGTCATTACCTCTTATGATCAACTCAGATGATGTAGCCACTCTCGGGGGCGATGTGTCACATGGTGGAGGTGATGTAGTCCTGACAACAACGGATGTGGTTGTCATAGTATGCCTAGTAGTTGAAGGAACAATCATATCAACTCTTGGAATGTGCACCGTGCGCTTGTTCTCCTCGTGGCCAACACGTCGTTTTATTTCCTGTTCAGCTTTGCAAGCAAGATGAAACAAATGGTCCATAGGATAACACTCTTCATGAATTAGTATCTCTTGAATATCTCGGTTTAATCCTCCCCAAAATCTATCCATAAAATCATCTTCACTTTCTTCTAAAGAGGAATGCAACAAGGTAGTATGTAAATCATCATAATATTTTGTTACAGTTTCACTACCTTGTTTTAAGTGTTGCAACTTCTTAATCATGTCATGAGTATAATAAGCAGGGACGAAAGTATGTCGCATGGCAAGTTTCAAATCATCCCAAGTAGTAGGTATATAATCAGGGTGTAACCGACAATATTCACTCCACCAAACCAAAGCATAACCAGTGAAAGAACCAACCGCAACCTTAACCTTTTTATGTTCATCGAAATTATGGGAAGCAAATATATTTTTTATGTTGAACTCCCATTCAATATATAAAGCAGGTTTAAAACGGCCATTAAATGGTGGTATAGATACATTAACCTGATCATGTGCATTTGGATGTTTGTGCACCTCTCGTGACGGTTGTGGTATTTGCAAAGGTGGTGGCACGTCTCCCGCGATCGATAAAGCCCATGAATTGACTCTGGATCCTGTCATGATTAGTAGAACAAGAAGCAAAACCCAAAAATAATGTTCCTATAACTACTAGGATGTGGTGGTAAAACGCTCACAGTAAAGCAAATATCAATGTCTTACAAGTTCTTACCATGCAGCAGGCGGTGATCGGCAACCAGCGGTGTCAAGTAACTCCGAATATTGAGTAAAGCGATTGCCAGGGGAGCGTACGTATACACGGTGTAGAAATATGTGGAGCTGGGTTGGCTATATATGGTAGCAAAAGATTAGCAATAATCAATTCAAAGATGCAATGTTGAATAAACGCTCAACGACGGTACTGTGCTGGTCCTAGGCTAGACCGGACTAGAGACGCGAGCCTAGAACACTAATGAGGTCACGGCGTAGCACAACTAGCATCAATGAAGGATACTAAGTAGCTCTTGACAGCAAGATATAAGTGAAGATCACAACAGCAGTGAAGATAATGAGGTGAAACAACAGCCAAGCAGGATATATCAACAACTTTGTCTCCAACTTTCCTCTGAAAAAGTTTGTGCCGATTTTTTTTGTTTCTTGTTCTACTAATCATGACAGGATCCAGAGTCAATTCATGGGCTTTGTCGATCGCGGGAGACGTGCCACCACCTTTGCAAATACCACAACCGTCACGAGAGGTGCACAAACATCCAAATGCACATGATCAGGTTAATGTATCTATACCACCATTTAATGGCCGTTTTAAACCTGCTTTATATATTGAATGGGAGTTTGACATAAAAAATATATTTGCTTCCCATAATTTCGATGAACATAAAAAGGTTAAGGTTGCGGTTGGTTCTTTCACTGGTTATGCTTTGGTTTGGTGGAGTGAATATTGTCGGTTACACCCTGATTATATACCTACTACTTGGGATGATTTGAAACTTGCCATGCGACATACTTTCGTCCCTGCTTATTATACTCGTGACATGATTAAGAAGTTGCAACACTTAAAACAAGGTAGTGAAACTGTAACAAAATATTATGATGATTTACAAACTACCTTGTTGCATTCCTCTTTAGAAGAAAGTGAAGATGATTTTATGGATAGATTTTGGGGAGGATTAAACCGTGATATTCAAGAGATACTAATTCATGAAGAGTGTTATCCTATGGACCATTTGTTTCATCTTGCTTGCAAATGATGAGGACATGACTACCTTGGATATGACAAAAAATATTGCATATATGCATATTTGTCAGGTGATTTCTAGTGCAAACTATTCAATAATCTATTTATGTTATCCAGAACAAAAATACTTCACACACTTTTGTGTTTTGTCTAATTGCAGGTGTATGGGACATTTGTACAATCCACATATGAAGATAAGGAAGAAAGAGATGTTTATTTGCTGTCCAAAAAGTTCTCTCACGTCACTTTTGGCCCAAGAGAAGATAGAGTCCAAGTCTCTCACGTTCTGGATTCAGATTCGGACTGCACAGACATACCTGACTCAAAACGCACACAAGTTTTTCATACGGACTCCGAATTGGGTGATTCTTTTTTTGTTGGAAACTAGATTTCGTGCACTTTCCAACCCAATTGGAATCACCTTCAAATTCGTCCGGAGCGTTGAGTTGTGGACGAAACAATCTGATGCTGCAGCAGAATCCGAGTCAAACTACAAGTCCAAAGGTGTTACATCACCTCCACTTGGGCCCATTGGCCTTGTACGACCTCGATTTAGTTTTAGGCTGCCTTGGGACGTCCTCCCACCTCCTTGGCCGCCACCCCTTGCTCCTATATAAGTAGATCCATCTAGTAGCTTTTCCTTGGGATTTGTTTAGTTAAAAGTTAGCCAACGCAACTTCGTGTACTTCGTTTGTGTCCAACGACCAGACCAAGACCGCTTTCGGATCCCCACCTTTATCAATACTTCATACATATTTGCAATATTCAGATTGCTTTTATCATATTCTTGCTCGTTCTTCGATTGCTTGCAGGAATAGACCTTCGTGGTCAGGTTGATCGTGCACCGGCGTGGTCAATAACCTCTGGAGATTGGTTTAGCGATTGCTAAGGCGCAACGTCGTGCACGTTTGTAGTCGGATCGTCAAAGTCGTCTCCACCAAATCGATAGTTACCATCTCATCGAAAGATCGGGACCCTCGTCTCTATCAATATAGCCACTCTCGGGGGCGATGTGTCACATGGTGGAGGTGATGTAGTCCTGACAACAACGGATGTGGTTGTCATAGTATGCCTAGTAGTTGAAGGAACAATCATATCAACTCTTGGAATGTGCACCGTGCGCTTGTTCTCCTCGTGGCCAACACGTCGTTTTATTTCCTGTTCAGCTTTGCAAGCAAGATGAAACAAATGGTCCATAGGATAACACTCTTCATGAATTAGTATCTCTTGAATATCACGGTTTAATCCTCCCCAAAATCTATCCATAAAATCATCTTCACTTTCTTCTAAAGAGGAATGCAACAAGGTAGTTTGTAAATCATCATAATATTTTGTTACAGTTTCACTACCTTGTTTTAAGTGTTGCAACTTCTTAATCATGTCACGAGTATAATAAGCAGGGACGAAAGTATGTCGCATGGCAAGATTCAAATCATCCCAAGTAGTAGGTATATAATCAGGGTGTAACCGACAATATTCACTCCACCAAACCAAAGCATAACCAGTGAAAGAACCAACCGCAACCTTAACCTTTTTATGTTCATCGAAATTATGGGAAGCAAATATATTTTTTATGTCGAACTCCCATTCAATATATAAAGCAGGTTTAAAACGGCCATTAAATGGTGGTATAGATACATTAACCTGATCATGTGCATTTGGATGTTTGTGCACCTCTCGTGACGGTTGTGGTATTTGCAAAGGTGGTGGCACGTCTCCCGCGATCGACAAAGCCCATGAATTGACTCTGGATCCTGTCATGATTAGTAGAACAAGAAACAAAACCCAAAAATAATGAGATGATAACACTTGATAGAGGCGAGGGTCCCGATCTTTCGATGAGATGATAACTATCGATTTGGTGGAGACGACTTTGACGATCCGACTACAAACGTGCACGACGTTGCGCCTTAGCAATCGCTAAACCAACTCCGAGAGGTTATTGACCAAGCTGGAGCACGATCAACCTGACCACGAAGGTCTATTCCTGCAAGCAATCGAAGAACGAGCAAGAATATGATAAAGCAATCTGAATATTGCGAATATGCATATTTGTCAGGTGATTTCTAGTGCAAACTATTCAATAATCTATTTATGTTATCCAGAACAAAAATACTTCACACACTTTTGTGTTTTGTCTAATTGCAGGTGTATGGGACATTTGTACAATCCACATATGAAGATAAGGAAGAAAGAGATGTTTATTTGCTGTCCAAAAAGTTCTCTCACGTCACTTTTGGCCCAAGAGAAGATAAAGTCCAAGTCTCTCACGTTCTGGATTCAGATTCGGACTGCACAGACATACCTGACTCAAAACGCACACAAGTTTTTCATACGGACTCCGAATTGGGTGATTCTTTTTTTGTTGGAAACTAGATTTCGTGCACTTTCCAACCCAATTGGAATCACCTTCAAATTCGTCCGGAGCGTTGAGTTGTGGACGAAACAATTTGATGCTGCAGCAGAATCCGAGTCAAACTACAAGTCCAAAGGTGTTACATCACCTCCACTTGGGCCCATTGGCCTTGTACGACCTAGATTTAGTTTTAGGCTGCCTTGGGACGTCCTCCCACCTCCTTGGCCGCCACCCCTTGCTCCTATATAAGTAGATCCATCTAGTAGCTTTTCCTTGGGATTTGTTTAGTTAAAAGTTAGCCATTGCAACTTCGTGTACTTCGTTTGTGTCCAACGACCAGACCAAGACCGCTTACGGATCCCCACCTTTATCAATACTTCATATATACTCGCAATATTCAGATTGCTTTTATCATATTCTTGCTTGTTCTTCGATTGCTTGCAGGAATAGACCTTCGTGGTCAGGTTGATTGTGCTCCAGCGTGGTCAATAACCTTTCGGAGTTGGTTTAGCGATTTCTAAGGCGCAACGTCGTGCACGTTTGTAGTCGGATCGTCAAAGTCATCTTCACCAAATCGATAGTTATCATCTCATCGAAAGATCGGGACACCCCCGCCTCTATCAAAACTGCTATGCGTACGCGTTGGGTTCCACCATATTATCAACGTGAATTGCTTCAAAAATTGCAGCGTTTAAGACAAGGGAAAAATTCTGTAGAAGAATATTATCAGGAATTACAAACTGGCATGATTAGATGTGGTATTGTTGAGGAGAATGAAGCTATGCTTGCACGTTTTCTGGGTGGATTAAATAGAGAGATTCAGACCATTCTAGACTATAAGGAGTATACTAATATCACTCGTTTATTCCATCTTGCTTGTAAAGCTGAACGTGAAGTGCAGGATCGACAAGCATTGGGGCGAACTAACTTTTCTGCAGGCCGACCTTCATCATGGACACCACATGCATCTTCTACTTCAACTGCACCAGCACCTCCATCCGGTGCCACCTCCAGCCGTGATACAAGAAAACAGGCACAACCACCATTATCTGCCAAGAGCGCACCTGCGGGGCCTGCACAGCGTTCTTCTTCTTCCATGGCATCAACTGGGCACACAAGTGATATTATTTGTCGTCGTTGTAAGGGAGGAGGTCATTATGCGAGAGAATGCAAATCTCCGCGTGTGATGATTGCTACCGCGGATGGTGGATATGAGTCCGCTAGTGACTATGATGAGGAGACATTGGCTCTTATTACACGTGAAGAACATGGTGGAGATGATTCTGATCATGAGACGCAATACATGGCTCCTGAAGACGCTGACAGGTATGAATGTTTAGTTGTTCAACGTGTTTTGAGTGTGCAGGTCACACAAGCTGAGCAAAATCAGAGGCACAATTTGTTCCATACCAAGGGAGTTGTGAAGGAACGTTCTGTGCGCGTCATAATAGACGGAGGGAGCTGCAACAACTTGGCTAGCATGGAGATGGTGGAGAAGCTTTCTCTCACCACAAGACCACATCCACATCCTTACTACATCCAATGGTTCAACAACAGTGGCAAGGTTAAGGTAACACGTACTGTTCGTGTGCATTTTTGATGAGGACATCAATACAATTGTTACACCCACAGCCCCTGCTGCTATACATACTGGACCAATTACTAGAGCTCGTGCACGCCAACTAAATTACCAGGTACTTTCGTTTCTTGGTAATGATTCTAATGTTCATGAGAATATGATGCTGCCTAAATTGGATACATTTGTTTTGCTTACAAATGAAGGGCCTAGCTTGGAGAAGGATGAACATTGGAGCAAGAACAAGCATGGAGATGATGGCATGCGCAAGGGAAACAAGAACGGAGTTACAAGTGATGATTTCAGGACTTTGAAGCCACCATAATGGGTGCATGAAGCCTTGGACGAAATATACAAGACGCCACTTCATAAATTTCGTCCCGAGGCTATTTTAGGTGCTGCGTCACCTTATTATTGGGCCAGGCCCATGTAATTTCGAAATACATAAGTATAGGCTATTTTTAGAGTCCGTATGTGTGGGGAAACAAGAGATAGGGTTGATTTCGGACCCCTCCACCACGGGCCACGAAATTCCCCCCCTCTTCCTCCATATATACAGCCCTTAGGGCATCGTTTAGACTTTGGGTTTTGTTTAGATTAAAAGTTCGCCATAGCTGCAACTTCGCGTACTTCGTTTGTGTTCAACGACCAGACAAAGGCGTCACAGAACCCCACCTTGATCAATAAAGCTTTCATCTTATATTCGCAATATCCAGATTGCAATCTTAGTTTCTTGCTTGTTCTTCGTTTGCTCGCAGGAAACAGACCCTCGTGGTCAGGTTGATCGTGCTCCGGCGTGGTCAATAACCTCTCGGAGTTGGTTTAGCGATTGCTAAGGCGCGACGTCCTCGCACGTTCGTAGTCGGATCGTCAAAGTCGACTTCCACCAAAGCGATATCCATCATCTCATCGAAAGATCGGGACCCTCGCCTCTATCAGTAGTTTGTAAATCATCATAATATTTTGTTACAGTTTCACTACCTTGTTTTAAGTGTTGCAACTTCTTAATCATGTCACGAGTATAATAAGCAGGGACGAAAGTATGTCGCATGGCAAGTTTCAAATCATCCCAAGTAGTAGGTATATAATCAGGGTGTAACCGACAATATTCACTCCACCAAACCAAAGCATAACCAGTGAAAGAACCAACCGCAACCTTAACCTTTTTATGTTCATTGAAATTATGGGAAGCAAATATATTTTTTATGTCGAACTCCCATTCAATATATAAAGCAGGTTTAAAACGGCCATTAAATGGTGGTATAGATACATTAACCTGATCATGTGCATTTGGATGTTTGTGCACCTCTCGTGACGGTTGTGGTATTTGCAAAGGTGGTGGCACGTCTCCCGCGATCGACAAAGCCCATAAATTGACTCTGGATCCTGTCATGATTAGTAGAACAAGAAACAAAACCCAAAAATAATGTTCCTATAACTACTAGGATGTGGTGGTAAAACGCTCACAGTAAAGCAAATATCAATGTCTTACAAGTTCTTACCATGCAGCAGGCGGTGATCGGCAACCAGCGGTGTCAAGTAACTCCGAATATTGAGTAAAGCGATTGCCAGGGGAGCGTACGTATACACGGTGTAGAAATATGTGAAGCTGGGTTGGCTATATATGGTAGCAAAAGATTAGCAATAATCAATTCAAAGATGCAATGTTGAATAAACGCTCAACGACGGTACTGTGCTGGTCCTAGGCTAGACCGGACTAGAGACGCGAGCCTAGAACACTAATGAGGTCACGTCGTAGCACAACTAGCATCAATGAAGGATACTAAGTAGCTCTGGACAGCAAGATATAAGTGAAGATCACAACGGCAGTAAAGATAATGAGGTGAAACAACAGCCAAGCAGGATATATCAACAACTTTGTCTCCAACTTTCCTCTGAAAAAGTTTGTGCCGATTTTTTTGTTTTTTTTTCTTCTCTTTTTTTTCCTCACACTTTTTTTTTCTTTCTCTCCTTTTTTTCTCTCTGACTTTTTTTTTCTCCTTTTTTTCTCGTTTTTTTCTCTCTTTTTTTCTCCCTCTTTCCAAAACAAACTAGATAAGATGCAGATTGGATCAAGTGAAGATGTGAACGATCTCAACTATTATTATGACAATGAATGGTGGGTAGCACGTGGTGGAAATTGATGGATGGGTGGTGGACAGCGGAAGAGATAATGATGCAGCGGTGGCGTGACTAATGTGAACAGAACTCGAAACTCTAAACGAACTAGACACTAAGACCAGCAACTCGACACGACGATGCAACCGATAATTCAACTATGCAAGCAATGAAAAGAAAATTGCAAAGGCTCAGATTGGCTTGGACCAAGGATGAATAGATCTAACTCTTTTTTGTGGCTTTTTCTTGGACAATAGGTAAGAAAATAAATCTAATCTAGGAAAACTGGAAATTCTCACCGAGCAACCTGAAAACTGATACCACTTGATAGAGGCGAGGGTGTCCCGATCTTTCGATGAGATGATAACTATCGATTTGGTGGAGACGACTTTGACGATCCGACTACAAACGTGCACGACGTTGCGCCTTAGCAATCGCTAAACCAATATCCTGAGGTTACTGACGATGCCGGAAGCACGGTCAGCCTGACCACGAAGGTCTATTCCTGCAAGCAATCGAAGAACGAGCAAGAATATGATAAAGCAATCTGAATATTGCAAATATATATGAGGTATTGATAATGGTGGGGATCCGGAAGCGGTCTTGGTCTGGTCGTTGGACACAAACGAAGTACACGAAGTTGCAATGGCTAACTTTTAACTAAACAAATCCCAAGGAAAAGCTACTAGATGGATCTACTTATATAGGAGCAAGGGGTGGCGGCCAAGGAGGTGGAGGACGTCCCAAGGCAGCCTAAAACAAAATCTAGGTCGTACAAAGCCAATGGGCCCAAGTGGAGGTGATGTAACACCTTTGGACTTGTAGTTTGACTCGGATTCTGCTGCAGCATCAGATTGTTTCGTCCACAACTTAACGCTCCGGACAAATTTGAAGGTGATTCCAATTGGGTTGGAAAGTGCACGAAATCTAGTTTCCAACAAAAAAAGAATCACCCAATTCGGAGTCCGTATGAAAAACTTGTGTGCGTTTTGAGTCAGGTGTGTCTGTGCAGTCCGAATCTGAATCCAGAACGTGAGAGACTTGCACTCTATCTTCTCTTGGGCCAAAAGTGACGTGAGAGAACTTTTTGGACAGCAAATAAACATCTCTTTCTTCCTTATCTTCATATGTGGATTGTACAAATGTCCCATACACCTGCAATTAGACAAAACACAAAAGTGTGTGAAGTATTTTTGTTCTGGATAACATAAATAGATTATTGAATAGTTTGCACTAGAAATCACCTGACAAATATGCATATATGCAATATTTTTGGTCATATCCAAGGTAGTCATGTCCTCATCAGGAGGAGCGCGCGGTGGAGGCTGGATGAACAGGAGCCCGTGGATGAATAGTCGCAGGTGGAGGCTGGAGGAGGTCGACGGTGAATGAACAGTAGGTCGTCGAGGCTGGAGGAGGTCGACGGTGGATGAACAGTAGCCCCTCGAGGCTGGAGGAGGTCGACGGTGGAGATGAACAGTATCCCGTGGAGTCCCGTTTTGCGGTACGCCACACCCCTCCCGATGAACAAGAACCCCGTTTCGACCGTAGCGCTCCAACACAAGTCCGTTTCCTTCGTTTTTTGGTACGCCAGACCCCTCCCGATCAACAGGACCCTGTTTCGACCGTAGGAGGTCCAACAAAAGTCTGTTTCCTCTGTTTTGTGGTACGCCAGACCCCTCCCGATGAACAGGATCCCGTTTCGACCGTGGCTGGTCAAACACAAGGCCATTTCCTTTGTTCTGCGGTACACTAGGCCTCGTTTCCATCGGCTGTTCCGTCCAAGCCGGTTGGCTCCCAATGAACACGACGTACTCCATTGCCTTCCCATGAACACGACGCATTCCGTTGCCTCCAGATGAACACGACGACGACGTAGTTTATCCATTCCTACCCAACCACGTACATGAGCCCTGGCCGTACGTATGCGCGAGTAGGCGTTCGAGACCTCGCCCGTATGTACATACGTGGCCGTATTTACTTTCTTGCACCATAACCGTTGTATGTACGTGTACTTGCTATGTGCGCGCCTCTACTACGGCACGTGCCCGCCTCTACATCCACCATTATGTACATACACATTCGCGACCAGAATGACAACGCTACGTACTCTTCGACTAGGTGGGTCCCGACTATCAGGCACTTCCTTGCGTGCGAAGATGTAGCTGGTGGGTCCTAGCAGTCAGGGGGCGAATCGTTTTTTTTTTGCCCGTAATATGGACGCACTTCCTTGCGTGCGAAGATGTAGCTGGTGGGTCCCAACAGTCAGGAGGAAACGTTTTTTCACGAAATATGGTGGCCCGTCTGGTGGGGCCCTGCTATCAGGTGGAGGAATAATTATTTTGCGCGTAATAAGGAGGCACTTCCTTGTTGTGGCCGTGGACCCAGCTGTTAGCCTCTCCATGTACAGTACTCTTCCGATGGAAGTCATTCCTTGACCACGTTGACCACGCCGCGCCGAGAGCACCAGGGCGGTGGATGACAGTGAGGCCTAGGAAGGGGACGACGCGGAGCTGGGGAAGACGCGACAGTGGAAGCCCACACGAAGAGGAGTACGAGGGTTCACTGGTTCGGCTGCGGTGTGAGGCTGCCGTCGCCGGAGAATAACAGGGGGTGTGGGTGAGTAGAGGGATGGACTGGCCAGCGGTGGGAGTACTAGGGGGCGGTGAGGCCTCGGCGGCATCACAGCCGGCCACGGAAGGCAGGAGCACGCGGCCCGACCGGTGTTGGTTTGGGCGGCTGGAGCAAGAATACTAGAGGTTGAAGAAGCACTATGGCCATTGGATGGACATCGTACGGTCACTGGAGCTAGAATAATTTATATTGACTAAGTTGACAAAGCCCTTAGTACGCGTCAACTTAGTAGGCCCACAGGTCAGCCTCCTTGCGTGCGAAGATATAGCTGGTGGGTCCGACCTGTCAGTGGGGTGAACATTTTTTTCGTGAAATACAGAGGCCCTTCCAGTGGGTCCCAACTGTCTGGTGGAGGAATCATTATTTTGCGCATAATAAGGAGGCATTTCCTTGCGTGAGGCTGTGGACCCAGCTATCAGCCTCTCCATGCACAGTCTACTTCCGATGGATGTCATTCGTTGACCATGTTGACCACTCCGCACCGAGCAAATCCAAGTTGGTGGACGATGGCGAGGCCCGGGACAGCAACGAGCCGGAGATGGGAAGATGCGGGAGTAGAGTCACAGACGAAGAGGTGTACGAGGGTTAACTGGTTCTGGTGCAGTGTGGTTCGGAAGTCGGTGGAGAAGAATAGGAGGCGTGGAGGGGTGGAGGGATGGCCTGGTCAACGGTGGGGTAGCACTTCACAACGAAGCGTGCTAAGCAGAGCTGCTAGCAGCAGGAGGTGGGAGCAGGTGGTCCCGGCGGCACTGGAGGAAGAAGATGAGAGATTGAAGATGGATGCCGGTTGTTGGATGTAAATCCAATGGCTAACAATGTCAGAATCATTTTGACTAAGTTGACAATGACTTGCGTTGGCTTCGACCTATTGGCTGACATTTCAGCCTGCAAAAATGTGGCACGTATTCAACCCATGTTTTCATAATTTACAGTCAATTTGATCTCTTTTGTTTAGAATTATAGTCCATTAGCTGGGCTGGGTGAAAAAATAATGTAGTGTCCATGTGACCCATTTATTTTTTTCCTAAAAAATTACAGGCCATTTGCACTTCCTCGAAATACATGATTTTGCTGGGCTGATTCTAATTATAATGTTGGGTTGGGCGCAGCAATGTTATCAAAAAGTAAACAGGGGCTGAGCATTTTGTTATAAATATATTTAAATAATAAGTGATTTATTATTACATTGGTCCTTAAATCTTACCACACAATCACCAGGATTTTCACTCCCAAAATATCCAGGATTTTATTGTTAAGAAATTATTTTTATAAGTTAATAAGATGTGGGATATTGTTTTCTTACATATGTAAGTATCTGTTAAATATATGATGACAATAACAATAATATATAATAACATATAAAATAATTTAAACATATATATTGATAGAGGCAAAGGTGTCCCGTCTTTTGATGAGATGATGGATATCGCTTTGGTGGAAGTCGACTTTGACGATCCGACTATGAACGTGCAAGGACGTCGCGCCTTAGCAATCGCAAAACCAACTCCGAGAGGTTATTGACCACGCCGGAGCACGATCAACCTAACCACGAGGGTCTATTTCCTACGAGCAAACGAAGAACAAGCAAGAAACTGAGATTGCAATCTGGATATTGTGAATATAAGATGAAAGCTTTATTGATCAAGGTGGGGTTCTGTGACGCCTTTGTCTGGTCGTTGAACACAAACGAAGTACGCAAAGTTGCAGCTATGACGAACTTTAATCTAAACAAAACCCAAAGTCTAAACGGTGCCCTAAGGGCAGTATATATGGAGGAAAAGGGGGGGGGGGTGATTTCGTGGCCCTTGATGGAGGGGTCCGAAATCAACCCTATCTCTTGTTTCCCCACACATACGGACTCTAAAAATAGCCTATACTTATGTATTTCGAAATTACATGGGCCTGGCCCAATAATAAGGTGACGCAGCACCTAGAATAGCCTTGAGACGAAATTTATTAAGTGGCATCTTGTATATTTCGTCCAAGTCTTCATGCACCCATTATGGTGGCTTCAAAGTCCTGAAATCATCACTTGTAACTCCGTTCTTGTTCCACTTGCGCATGCCAGTATCTCCGTGCTTGTTCTTGCTCCAATGTTCATCCTTCTCCAAGCTAGACGCTTCATTTGTAAGCAAAACAAATGTATCCAATTTATGCAGCATCATATTCTCATGAACATTAGAATCATTACCAAGAAATGAAAGTACCTGATAATTTAATTGGCGTGCGCGAGCTCTAGTAATTGGTCCAGTATATGTAGCTGTAGGGGCTGTGGGTGTAACAATGGAATTGATGTCCTCATCATCCTGCCCTTCTTGAAATGAAGTTGTCCTCGACGGAAGCTCATCTTCCTCACCCAAATAAGGCTTCAAATCTGCAATGTTAAAAGTGGGACTAACCCCAAAATCTGCAGGCAGCTCAAGTTTATATGCAATATCATTTATTTTCTCCAACACCTTAAAAGGACCATCAGCACGAAGCATTAGTTTTGATTTGCGCAAATCAGGAAATCTATCCTTACGTAAACGTAACCGAACAAGATCTCCAGGTGCAAACACAACATGTTTTCTACCCTTATCTCCAGCAAGTTTATATTTAGCATTCATACGCTCAATGTTTTCCTTAGTTAACTCATGCATTTTTAAAATCAATTCAACATGTTGTTTAGCATCAAAATTAACCTTCTCGAAAGATGGAAGAGGCAACAAATCAATAGGTGCATGAGGTAGGAAACCATACACAATTTCAAAAGGGCACATCTTAGTAGTAGAATGCAATGAACGATTATAAGCAAATTCAATATGAGGCAAGCATTCTTCCCACATTTTTTCTTATTATTCTTCAAAACAGCCCTAAGCATAGTAGACAATGTTCTATTGACTACTTCAGTTTGTCCATCAGTTTGGGGGTGACAAGTAGTACTAAAAAGCAATATAGTCCCCAACTTAGCCCATTAACATCTCCAAAGCTGGCTAAGAAATTTAATATCACGATCTAAAACAATAGTATTTGGCACACCATGCAAGCGAATAATTTCACGGAAGAACAAATCAGCAACATTAACAGCATCATCGCTTTTATGACATGGTATAAAGTGTGCCATTTTCGAGAATCTATCCACGACAACAAATATGCTATCCCTCCCCTTCTTTGTCTGAGGTAAACCTAAAACAAAGTCCATAAATATATCCTCCCAAGGAACACTAGGTACAGGCAAAGGCATATATAAACCATGAGG
This sequence comes from Triticum aestivum, assembly GCF_018294505.1. Taxonomy (NCBI): domain Eukaryota; kingdom Viridiplantae; phylum Streptophyta; class Magnoliopsida; order Poales; family Poaceae; genus Triticum; species Triticum aestivum. The sequence continues at coordinate 28,055 of NW_025228267.1, read as the reverse complement.
ATTGAGTCGGGACTTAGCTTTTTGACATGTAGTGCAGCGAGCAATAAAACGCTCAACATCCCGTCTCATCTTTTGGTAGAGGCGGGGTGTCCCGATCTTTCGATGAGATGATAACTATCAATTTGGTGAAGATGACTTTGATGATCCGACTACAAGCGTGCACGACGTTGCGCCTTAGCAATCGCTAAACCAACTCCGAGAGGTTATTGACCACGCTGGAGCACAATCAACCTGGCCACGAAGGTCTATTCCTGCAAGCAATCGAAGAACAAGCAAGAATATGATAAAGCAATCTGAATATTGCGAATATTGATGAAGTATTGATAATGGTGGGTATCGGAAAGTGGTCTTGGTCTGGTCGTTGGACACAAACGAAGTACACGAAGTTGCGTTGGCTAACTTTTAACTAAACAAATTCCAAGGGAAAAACTACTAGATGGATCAACTTATATAGGAGCAAGGGGTGGCGGCCAAGGAGGTGGGAGGACGTCCCTAGGCAGCCTAAAACTAACCCTAGGTCGTACAAGGCCAATGGGCCCAAGTGGAGGTGATGTAACACCTTTGGACTTGTAGTTGGACTCGGATTTGCTGTAGCATCAGATTGTTTCGTCCATAACTCAACGCTCCGGATGAATTTGAAGGTGAATCCAATTGGGTTGGAAAGTGCACGAAATCTAGTTTCCAACACAGAAAGAATCACCCAATTCGGAGTCTGTATGAAAAAGTTGTTAACATTTTGAATCAGGTATGTCTGTGCAGTCCGAATCTGAATCCAGAACGTGAGAGACTTGGACTCTACCTTCTCTTGGGCCAAAAGTGACGTGAGAGAACTTTTTGAACAGAAAGTAAATATCTCTTTCTCCCTTATCTTCGTATGTGGATTGTACAAATGTCCCACACACCTGCAATTAGACATGGCACAAAAGTTTGTGAAGTATTTTTGTCTTGGATGACATAAATAAATTATTGCATAGTTTGCATTAGAAATCACCTCACAAATATACATGTATGCAATATTTTTGGTCATATCCAAGGTAGTCATGTCCTCATCATCCCCCCCTTCTTGAAAACAAAGCCGTCCTTGGCGTTGCTTAATCTGAAATGTGGTTAACAAAACAGACAAGGTGTACATGTTGTATATGTATATGTCATCCATTTTTACTTCCCTTGATTTTTGCACATATAACACATGTATATATGAGGAACCTTCATATATTATAAAATATAAAGCCAAAATATTATCATAAGTAGAATGAATGAAAATATTGCAACTCAGTTTGCACATATAAGTAAAGCTCTTATTCATATCAAAAGATTGACAATATTCATCATTAAACCATCCCAACATTGGTGAATAAACCTTACGTGCATCAAATTTACATGCTGCAACATGCTTAAATAAGAAAATATGCAATAAGTCAGTTGACACAGAATGATCACCAAGATTAGAGGTCATATCAAAATGATTAAACATTGGAACAATTATTTTAAAATGTATTTGATCGAAATCTGAATTATTTCCTGATTCACATGGTTCTTTGACATCAACAGTTAATTCAATGGGCACTCTCAAAATTGTTGGTATTTCAGTTGTTTGATCACATGATGCATTCATGATAGTAACATGATTCTCTAAACTAGGTGGCGTGCTTAAATCAACAGGTAACTCAACACATGATGTATTCAAGTTAATGAGGGATGCATCATTCTCATGTGAAGTTATATCATCAATACATTTACTGTTACCTTGTCGCAAAGACGTAGCTGATGTAGGTATGGACAATGACAATGTACCATACACTTGAGATGATGTCGCACTCACAATCTCAGGTGTGGCTGCTCTAGTAGGTGCAACGGTGGAGGAATCAACTGATGGTAGTGAGCATGAATTCGAATAGTAGTTGTTGTAGTCACCCAATGCATCCTCCTGTAACTGTCTCTCAAAGGTACAAGCACGAACATACATACCAGTAATGCAACGAGGAATATACCTAAATCTTGCCTGAATATCATGGTTCAAACCACCAAAAATCTATTCATTGTATCATCCTCTGATTCTTCTATGTCACAATGATGCATATAAGATTTGAACTCTTGGTAGTAAGCATGAACAGTGTTGTTGCCTTGTTTAAATTGTTCAAATTTGTGAAGCAATTCACGACGATAGTAAGGAGGGAAAAGTTGTTGTCTCATTACATGTTTCAAATATTTCCAAGTTGTTGGTTGGTTATCAATGTTTTTCTTGTAATGCACACTCCACCAAACAGAAGCAAAACCAGTAAATGATCTAGTGGCAGCTCGTACTCGCTCAAGTTCAGAAAAGTCATGGTGACTAAAAATTTGTTCTACTTCAAGCTCCCAAACTAGATAAATAGCAGGTTTAAATCTACCCTCAAATGATAGTAAAGAGATAACCTGACTATGTGCTTGTGTGTGTTGTCCCAACTCTCATGATGGTGAAGATGTGTTCAATGCCCAAGAACTTCTATCTCCGGAACCTTTCATGATTAGTAGAAACAAGAAACAAAATTCGAGAATAATGTTCATATGAACTACTAGGATGTGGTTGTAACATGCTCACAGTAAAGCAAATATCAATATCTTACAAGTTCTTACCATGCGGCAGGTGGTGACAGGCAACCAGCAGTGTCAAGTAACTCTAAAGATTGTGTAAAGCTATTGCCAGGGGAATGTACGTATACACGGTGTAGAAATATGTGGAGCTGGGTTGGCTATATATGGTAGCTTCTCCACCATCTCCATGCTAGCCAAGTTATTGCAGCTCCCTCCGTCTATGATGAGGCGCACAGAACGTTCCTTCACAACTCCCTTTATATAGAACAAATTGTGCCTCTGATTTTGCTCAGCTTGTGTGACCTGCACACTCAAAACACGTTGAGCAACTAAATATTCATACCTGTCAGCGTCTTCAGGAGCCATGTATTGCGTCTCATGATCAGAATCAGCTCCACCGTGTTCTTCACTTGTAATAAGCGCCAAAGTCTCCTCATCATAGTCACTAGTGGACTCATACCCACCATCCTCAGTAGCAATCATCACACGCTGAGATTTGCATTCTCTTGCATAATGACCTCTTCCCTTAGAACGACGACAAATAATATCACTTGTGTGCCCTGTTGATGCCATGGTAGAAGAAGAGCTCTGTGCAGGCCCAACAGGTGCGCTCTTGGTAGATAGTGGTGGTTGTGCCTGCTTTCTTCTATCACGGCTGTAGGTGGCACCTGATGGAGGTGCTGGTGCTGTGGAAGTAGAAGATGCGTGTGGTGTCCATGATGAAGGTCGACCTGCAGAAAAGTTAGTTCACGCCAATGCTTGTCAATCCTGCACTTCAGGTTCAGCTTTACAAGCAAGATGGAATAAACGAGTGATATTAGTATACTCCTTATACTCTAGAATGGTCTGAATCTCTCTATTTAATCCACCCATAAAACGTGCAAGCATAGCTTCATTCTCTTCAACAATACCACATCAAATCATGCCAGTTTGTAATTCCTGATAATATTCTTCTACAAATTTTTTTCCTTGTCTTAAACGCTGCAATTTTTGAAGCAATTCACGTTGATAATATGGTGGAACCCAACGAGTACGCATAGCAGTTTTCAAAGCAGCCCAAGTAGCTAGAATAGGATATAATCTACAATGTTCAGACCACCATACACATGCAAAACTAGTGAAAGCACAAACAGCAGCAGCAACTCGTCTCTCCTCGGGATATTGCAAACATGTAAAACCTTGTTCAGTTTCTAACTCCCAAGTAAGATATATATTAGGAACATATCTACCCTCAAATGGTGGAATATTCAATTTTAGTTTAGGAATATGGTCATTATCTCGTACTTGAGGTGGTGGTGCAGGCCTACCATTGCGATTATATACCTGAGGTCGGCCTGCTGGAGGTGGTGCTGGTGGCTGCATGTAGTTCTGATTTTGATCAACCTCATCCTCATAATCGCCCGCATACTCATCATCCTCCTTGGTACCACCAGCAGCAGTAGCAGGAGCCAAAGAAGCATGAACAACAGGTACAACAGCACCAGAAGTTTGGCCATCCTCAAGAGGATCACGCTTCGCTCGTCCATACTGATTCGGAAGGGGGCGTTGTTGTTGTTGTTGTTGCAGAGGTGCGATAGGTGCAGCCGGCGGTGGTTGAGGAAAACGTGCAAGCAATTCATTAAAATTATTATCAAGCTTTGTTTCGAACGTCTTCTCAATGCCATCTATCTTCTCCATGGCCTCGTCAAATCTGTTCAGCACATCTTGCACCTGTCCACTCATCATTTGCTGAAATTTATCATGTAGTTGTTTGTTCGTCAGGTTCTCCCAATGAGTCTTATCGGCTTGTGATCCTGCCATGGTTAGCAGCAAATAGAAACACACAAGAATATGATCCTACAGACTACTAAGAAGTGGTGGTGGTGTATCACAAACCCGTCAAGCAAATCTCAAATTCTTACCAGTTCTTACCCAGCAGCAGGAGGTGATCGGCAACCGTTCTAGTCAAAACTCTCAAAGCTTGAATAAAGCGATTACCAAGGAGAGTCAAATGCACGACGTAGATGCATGTGGAGCTGGGAAGGTGATGTAGGGTGGAACCCTATGTGGATGATCTTTCACGTTTGGAGTGGATCCTACGGGGAATCCCGAAGAACACGCGGAAGAACTCGATGGAAAACACGGGGAGAACGGGAGAAATCACTAAACCGACACGGAATCGATCACACGAGTGCTAGATCACCGAAAGCATGAGATAACACATGATCCAAAATCAACAAAGGTAAGGATACAAAGGGAACCGTTCTTCTTCGTAAGGAGGTCTTGATTGTCTTCCCTTGAAGAGGTCTTGAATCCGCTTGGGGGATCTTCTCCGAAGAGGTCGTGAACTCCGAGGAGAAGTAACCAAGTGGATGAGCAAGGCTCTCACACAAAATATGAGCTAAACCAATGCTAACCCTAATTAGGAGCTAGGGGACGAGTACATATAGTCCAAAGGGGATAAGTTGGGGTTACATGGGTCGTCGACCCTTTCTCTGCGCACAGGCAGGCCGGTGGTACCGGTCATGGGGGCGGTTGTTCCACTGGTAACTCATGCAGGGTGGAAGTACCGGACGTGGAAGGCGGTACTACCGCTGGGAGGTCAGGCGCTGGCTTCTGGAGATGGACGTCGGAGGGGCCAGCGGTTGTACTGGTTGTCGGGGCGGTAGTGCCGGTCTTTTGGTAATTACCGGTACATCCGGTGCAGTACCGACCTTGTACCGCTCGATCACAGAAGGTGGACCGGTTGTTGTGCGGTAGTCGGACGGTTGTTCCGCCCGAGCGGTAGTTGGGCGGCTGTTCTGGTCCTTCCGGGCTGGGCAGATTGTCTCCTTGCTCTTGATGTCCGTCTTGCACCATTCCTTTCCCTTGGTTGCTTACATGGTACCTAAGCACACAAAGCATCTCCGTTTGAGGTAGTAGCCATGTCTCAAGTGGGTCAAAGGGAAGTTCAACAAGGAGAGAGTTAACCTCGGATTGGATGGCACATGCTCGAGCTCTTGTCATGGGTCCACTTGGAGCTTGTGTGGTTGAAGTAGTGTCCATGGGGAAGATCGAAGGATGCTCCGCATCAGAAGGCTGATAATATGGTAGCAACAAGGGTCAGCAATAATCAATTCAGAGATGCAAAGTTGAATAAACGCTCAACGACGGTACTGTGCTGGTCCTAGGCTAGACCGTGCTAGAGACGCGAGCCTAGAACACTAACAAAATCACGGCGCTGCACGTAAACAAGGGAAAAGCACACTCTGGAATATTTTTTTGCTCTGTTTTTTTGCGCTGCTCTTTTTTTTGCGAAAAATCACTATAATGGCGAGTGTCTCAAAACTCTTCCCATGTCAAGCTGACAGGATGGCACAAATTTTTTTTTTGCCATTTTTTTGGGAAATTAGGGCATTGACGATGAAAAAGTGCGACAAAAAATCACTATGATGGCGAGTGTCTCAAAACACTCCCTGGGACCTAAAAATAGTATAGGGAAAAACATTTTCGGTCGCCGAAATTTTGGCCTAAAAACTGTCCGGGGGTCTCCAGACTTTTTTTTTGAAACCTACTCAGGCAAGGAAACACGAATCAGAAATTAGATGGATCTCGGAAACAAACCTAATACGAAAAGAACTCAGATTGCTGGTGGATATATGATGGTAGGATATGGCAGCGGTGGTGGTATATGGCAGCGGTGGTGGTAGAAGGCAGCGTTGGTGGGATATGGTAGCGGTGGTGATATATGGCAACAACGATGAAGATGGTGTGGCGGCGGCGTGACAAACTGTGACAGAACTCAAAACTCTAAAGGACTAGACGCTAAGACCAGCAACTAGACACGACGATGCAACCGCATATTCAACAACGCAAATACAGAAAAGATTATGCAATGGCTCAGACTAGTTCGGATATGATGAAGTAACCCTAATTTTTTTGTGGCTTTTTCGTGGACTATAGGTATGAAGAACAGACTCGATCTAAACTATGAAAAAATGTAAAATCTCACCGAGCAACCTGGAAATCTGATACCACTTGATAGAGGCAAAGGTGTCCCGTCTTTCGATGAGATGATGGATATCGCTTTGGTGGAAGTCGACTTTGACGATCCGACTACGAACGTGCAAGGACGTCGCGCCTTAGCAATCGCTAAACCAACTCCGAGAGGTTATTGACCACGCCAGAGCACGATCAACCTGACCACGAGGGTCTATTTCCTGCGAGCAAACGAAGAACAAGCAAGAAACTGAGATTGCAATCTGGATATTGCGAATATAAGATGAAAGCTTTATTGATCAAGGTGGGGTTCTGTGATGCCTTTGTCTGGTCGTTGAACACAAACAAAGTACGCGAAGTTGCAGCTATGGCAAACTTTAATCTAAACAAAACCCAAAGTCTAAATGGTGCCCTAAGGGCTGTATATATGGAGGAAAAGGGGGGGGGGAATTTCGTGGCCCTTGGTGGAGGGGTCCGAAATCAACCCTATCTCTTGTTTCTCCACATATACGGACTCTAAAAATAGCCTATACTTATGTATTTCGAAATTACATGGGCCTGGCGCAATAATAAGGTGACGCAGCACCTAGAATAGCCTCGGGATGAAATTTATGAAGTGGCATCTTGTATATTTCATCCAAGGCTTCATGCACCCATTATGGTGGCTTCAATGTCCTAAAATCATCACTTGTAACTCCGTTCTTGTTCCCCTTCCGCATGCCATCATCTCCGTGCTTGTTCTTGCTCCAATGTTCATCCTTCTCCAAGCTAGGCCCTTCATTTGTAAGCAAAACAAATGTATCCAATTTAGGCAGCATCATATTCTCATGAACATTAGAATCATTACCAAGAAACGGAAGTACCTGATAATTTAATTGGCGTGCGCGAGCTCTAGTAATTGGTCCAGTATATGTAGCAGTAGGGGCTATGGGTGTAACAATGGTATTGATGTCCACATCATATAATATAGTTAGAAAGGAAACATAAGTTGGACCAGGTGTTCCTATTCTTATATACAAAAATAGAACAGACTCTGCATTTTCTTGAAAAAAACCTATATAAATTGGGCTGCCGAGGATTCAGGAAAAATAAAACCTTGGATGGGAGGTCCCTAGGCCGGTCGATACATGACGGCCCTCAAGAAAATATAAACCGACATGTTGTGGGTTGCGCATGTTAAAAAAGAAAGCCTAGACGGGGCAGCCCAAAACCCAGCTGATACTTGCTGCCCCAGTGATAATAAATGATACCTGCCAGCTCCCCGGCTTCGTTGTGAATTTATCTCCTATAGTAACAACGTTGAAGCACCTAAAAAATGTAACTATGTTGACAAACCCGTGGGCCCCAACATCAGTATAGCATTTGGAGGAAGTATTTTTTTCGATGAGGCACTTGCTTGCATACGGCCATAGACCTGGTGGGTCCATTGTTCAGCATGTTCACAACGGCAGACAGCGGCGCCACGGCGAGCGCACAAAGGCGCAGGAGGAGATCCGACCACCTGAGGAAGTGCCTTATTTGTAACGAAAGTACTGAACTAACCAAGTGGCCAAGTGACACTACCCTATAGCTGTTCCGCCTGGGTTCGATTCCACCTGATGCAGGGAAAATTTCTCCAATTTTTTTGCCTCTGCCATTATTGACATGTGGGTCTCCATTGTCATCTACGCACACCACATCCAACACTTGTCAAAACTTTGTCCCTCACTTTCTCTGTTTTTCGCACACTTGACATTGTGTGCACATTTTGAAAATAGCATATCTTTTTAACAATGCATCATATGAAGATGTGCTATGCATGAATGTTGATCATCATGATGTTAACTGGCTGGTAGTTCCATTTTCGACCATGAATAAAACTTCCAACATGATGTTAACCCTGTTTGAAAAGGCTGTGTTAATATAAATGCTTTGCCTCTGAAAGTTGCAGTTTCTTATCTGAAACTAAACTTGCAGTTTCTTATCTGATACGGAAACTTGCAGTTTCTTCTCTAAGAATCACATTGTCTGCACTTTTATACTCCTATGAAACTACATTTTTTAAGTGCTAAAAATAGATCTCTAGAATTCATAAAATACTTCATATGCTCAATACTGCAAATCTGAAATTCAAAAGACATTCATATCTGAAAGTACTCTCAAAATACACAACATGAAACACAATTCACAACCTGCAAATACTGACAACCCTAAGCTCCTCCTAACAATTCACAACCTTCCTGACTATTGGGCTGGGGGGGCAGTCCCCTCCTATTCCTCGGCGACAGACAGTCGCCCCGTGAGACGATGTGAACGGTGAGGGAGAGGATGGCGGGGAAGCGTTGTTAGGCCAACTGCTTTTCTCCTCTTGCAGTTGGGTTTGGTCGACGAAGACTCCACCGACTCGCTCTAGCACGACACCCTCACAAAGGTCAGCCTGTAGATGCTCGATCATTCAATCTGTAGTGGATGCTCCATCTGGGATCGATACTCCCACCATCGCTCACTCACGATCGGATTCGGTGAATCTGTTTGCTCCATGGCCTAGAGGAGCAGCTCTATGTACTCCCGTGTGACTCCCTTCAGGAGTATCGCCGCCTTTTCGCTCTGTTGCAGATATTTGGCCATGGATGTTGCCGTCGCCGCTAGTTGGTCCTTGTTGTCAACCCAGGACTGTATCTCCAACATCCTAGCTAGCTTCACAGGGTCGCCGTCTGCGATCCTCATATATTGGTTGTAATCCTCCATCGATCTACTTATCAATAGCACCTTCACTCACCGATTGATGAGGACATCAATACCATTGTTACACCCACAGCCCCTACTGCTACATATACGGGACCAATTACTAGAGCTCGCGCACGCCAATTAAATTATCAGGTACTTTCATTTCTTGGTAATGATTCTAATGTTCATGAGAATATGATGCTGCCTAAATTGGATACATTTGTTTTGCTTACAAATGAAGGGCCTAGCTTGGAGAAGGATGAACATTGGAGCAAGAACAAGCATGGAGACGATGGCATGCGCAAGGGGAACAAGAACGGAGTTACAAGTGATGATTTCAAAACTTTGAAGCCACCATAATGGGCGCATGAAGCCTTGGACGAAATATACAAGATGCCACTTCATAAATTTCGTCCCGAGGCTATTTTAGGTGCTGCGTCACCTTATTATTGGGCCAGGCCCATGTAATTTCGAAATACATAAGTATAGGCTATTTTTAGAGTCCGTATGTGTGGGGAAACAAGAGATAGGGTTGATTTCGGACCCCTCCACCAAGGGCCACGAAATTCCCCCTCTCTTCCTCCATATATACAGCCCTTAGGGCACCGTTTAGACTTTGGGTTTTGTTTAGATTGAAAGTTCGCCATAGCTGCAACTTCGCGTACTTCGTTTGTGTTCAACGACCAGACAAAGGCGTCACAGAACCCCACCTTGATCAATAAAGCTTTCATCTTATATTCGCAATATCCAGATTGCAATCTCAGTTTCTTGCTTGTTCTTCGTTTGCTCGCAGGAAACAGACCCTCGTGGTCAGGTTGATCGTGCTCCGGCGTGGTCAATAACCTCTCGGAGTTGGTTTAGCGATTGCTAAGGCGCGACGTCCTCACACGTTCGTAGTCGGATCGTCAAAGTCGACTGCCACCAAAGCGATATCCATCATCTCATCGAAAGACGGGACACCTTTGCCTCTATCAAGTGGTATTAGATTTCCAGGTTGCTCGGTGAGATTTTACAGTTTTTCGTAGTTTAGATCGAGTCTGTTCTTCATACCTACAGTCCACGAAAAAGCCACAAAAAAAATTAGGGTCAGTTCATCATATCCGAACCAATCTGAGCCTTTGCATAATCTTTTTAGGGTTTTGCTTTGTTGAATTTGCGGTTGCATCGTCGGTCTAGTTGCTGGTCTTACAGTCTAGTCTTTTAGAGTTTCGAGTTCTGGTCATAAGTTATCACGCTGCCGCACCATCATCATCGCCCCTGCCATCTACCACCACCGCTCCGAATCCGTATCCATATACCACCACCAATCCGTGTCCATATACCACCACCGATCCATATCCATATACTACCACCGCTACCACCACCGCTGCCATATACCACCACCATATATCCACCACCAATCCGAGTTCCTTGCTTATTAGGTTTGTTTTCGAGATCCATCTAGTTTCCGATTCGTGTTTCCTTGCCGGAGTAGGTTTCGGAAAAAAAAATTCTGGCTATCCTATTTTTAGGTCTTTCTGAGTGTTTTGAGACAGGTGCCATTATAGGAAGTTTTTTTTGACCCGTTCCCAGTTTTTGGGTCCGGGCAGTCGAAAAAAAAATTGGTCGAAAAAAAAATTTCGTGCCCATCCTGTCAGTTTGACCTAGGAAGAGTTTTGAGACACTCGCCATTATAGTGATTTTTCACAAAAAAAAAGAGCGAAAAAAAAATTTCAGAGTGTGCTTTTCCCTTGTTTACGTGCCGCGCCGTGATTTTGTTGGTGTTCTAGGCTCGCGTCTCTAGCACAGTCTAGCCTAGGACCAGCACAGTACCGTCGTTGAGCGTTTATTCAACTTTGCATCTCTGAATTGATTATTGCTGACCCTTTTTGCTACCATATTATAAGCCTTCCCAGCTCCACATACATCTACGTCGTGTGTTTGACTCTCCCTGGTAATCGCTCTATCCAAGCTTTGAGAGTTTTGACTACAACGGTTGCCGATCACCACCTTCTGCTGGGTAAGAACTGGTAAGAATTTGAGGTTTGCTTGACGGATTTGTGACACCCACCACCACCACTTGTTCGTAGTCTGTAGGATCATATTCTTGTGTGTTTCTATTGCTGCTAACCATGCCAGGATCACAAGCCGACGAGATTGACTGGGAGAATTTATCGAACAAGGAGCTTCATGATAAGTTTCAGCAAATGATGACTAAACAGGTGCAAGATGTGCTGAACGGAGTTCTTCTTCTTCCATGGCATCAACAGGGCATACAAGTGATATTATTTGTCGTTGTTGTAAGGGAGGAGGTCATTATGCGAGAGAATGCAAATCTCCGCGTGTGATGATTGCTACCGCGGATGGTGGATATGAGTCCGCTATTGACTATGATGAGGAGACTTTGGCTCTTATTACACGTGAAGAACATGGTGGAGATGATTCTGATCATGAGACGCAATACATGGCTCCTGAAGACGCTGACAGGTATGAATGTTTAGTTGCTCAACGTGTTTTGAGTGTGCAGGTCACACAAGCTGAGCAAAATCAGAGGCACAACTTGTTCCATACCAAGGGAGTTGTGAAAGAACGTTCTGTGCGCGTCATCATAGATGGAGGGAGCTGCAACAACTTGGCTAGCATGGAGATGGTGGAGAAGCTTTCTCTCACCACAAGACCACATCCACATCCTTACTACATCCAATGGTTCAACAACAGCGGCAAGGTTAAGGTAACATGTACTGTTCGTGTGCATTTTAGTATATCTACATATGCTGATTATGTTGATTGTGATGTGGTACCTATGCAAGCATGTTCCTTATTACTTGGTAGACCATGGCAATTTGATAAAAATTCTGTACACCATGGTAGAAACAATCAGTATACTCTTGTTCATAAGGATAAAAATATTACTTTGCTTCCTATGACTCCTGATTCTATTTTGAAAGATGATATTCATAGAGCTAATAAAGCACAACAAGAGAAGAATAAGAGTGAAAATCAGATTGTGGCAAAAGAATTTGAGCAACAAATGAAGCTTAATAATAAACCATCTAGTGTTGCTTCTGAAATTAAATTGAAAAGTGCATGTTTATTTGCCACCAAATCTGATATTGATGAGCTAGATTTCAGCAAATCTGTTTGCTATGCTTTTGTGTGCAAAGAGGCATTATTTTCATTCGAGGACGTGCCTTCCTCTTTGCCTCCTGCTATCACTAACATTTTGCAGGAGTTCGCTGACGTCTTTCCACAAGACGTGCCACCGGGATTACCACCTATTCGAGGGATTGAGCATCAGATCGACTTAATTCCCGGTGCTTCACTGCCAAACCGTGCGCCATACTGTACCAATCCAGAGGAGACGAAGGAGATTATGCGTCAAGTACAAGAGCTTCTCGACAAAGGTTATATACGCGAATCCCTTAGTCCTTGTGCTGTTCCTATTATTTTAGTGCCGAAAAAGGATGGTACATCGCGTATGTGTGTTGATTGTAGAGGCATTAATAATATTACTATTCGTTATCGTCATCCTATTCCTAGGCTAGATGATATGCTTGATGAATTGAGTGGCTCTACAATATTCTCCAAAGTTGATTTGCGTAGTGGATACCATCAAATTCGTATGAAATTAGGGGATGAATGGAAAACAGCATTTAAAACTAAGTTTGGATTATATGAGTGGTTAGTCATGCCTTTTGGGTTAACTAATGCACCTAGTACTTTCATGAGATTAATGAACGAAGTTTTACGTGCTTTCATTGGACGATTTGTGGTAGTTTACTTTGATGACATATTGATTTATAGCAGATCTTTGGAAGAACATTTGGAACATTTACGTGCTGTTTTTATTGCTCTACGTGATGCACGTTTGTTTGGTAACCTTGGGAAGTGCACCTTTTGCACCGACCGAGTATCTTTTCTTGGCTATGTTGTTACTCCACAGGGAATTGAAGTTGATAAAGCCAAGATTGAAGCTATTGAGAGTTGGCCGCAGCCCAAAACGGTCACACAAGTGATAGAGGCAAAGGTGTCCCGTCTTTCGATGAGATGGTGGATTTCGCTTTGGTGGAAGTCGACTTTGACGATCCGACTACGAACGTGCGAGGACGTCGCGCCTTAGCAATCGCTAAACCAACTCCGAGAGGTTATTGACCACGCCGGAGCACGATCAACCTGACCACGAGGGTCTGTTTCCTGCGAGCAAACGAAGAACAAGCAAGAAACTAAGATTGCAATCTGGATATTGCGAATATAAGATGAAAGCTTTATTGATCAAGGTGGGGTTCTGTGACGCCTTTGTCTGGTCGTTGAACACAAACGAAGTACGCGAAGTTGCAGCTATGGCGAACTTTTAATCTAAACAAAACCCAAAGTCTAAACGATGCCCTAAGGGCTGTATATATGGAGGAAGAGGGGGGAATTTCGTGGCCCTTGGTGGAGGGGTCCGAAATCAACCCTATCTCTTGTTTCCCCACACATACGGACTCTAAAAATAGCCTATACTTATGTATTTCGAAATTACATGGGCCTGGCCCAATAATAAGGTGACGCAGCACCTAAAATAGCCTCGGGATGAAATTTATGAAGTGGCATCTTGTATATTTCGTCCAAGGCTTCATGCACCCATTATGGTGGCTTCAAAGTCCTGAAATCATCACTTGTAACTCCGTTCTTGTTCCCCTTGCGCATGCCATCATCTGCATGCTTGTTCTTGCTCCAATGTTCATCCTTCTCCAAGCTAGGCCCTTCATTTGTAAGCAAAACAAATGTATCCAATTTAGGCAGCATCATATTCTCATGAACATTAGAATCATTACCAAGAAACGAAAGTACCTGGTAATTTAGTTGGCGTGCACGAGCTCTAGTAATTGGTCCAGTATGTATAGCAGCAGGGGCTGTGGGTGTAACAGTTGTATTGATGTCCTCATCACTAGTTTTGCATGTGTATGGTGGTCTGAACATTGTAGATTATATCCTATTCCAACTACTTGGGATGCTTTGAAAACTGCTATGCGTACGCGTTGGGTTCCACCATATTATCAACGTGAATTGCTTCAAAAATTGCAGCGTTTAAGACAAGGAAAAAATTCTGTAGAAGAATATTATCAGGAATTACAAACTGGCATGATTAGATGTGGTATTGTTGAGGAGAATGAAGCTATGCTTGCACGTTTTCTGGGTGGATTAAATAGAGAGATTCAGACCATTCTAGACTATAAGGAGTATACTAATATCACTCGTTTATTCCATCTTGCTTGTAAAGCTGAACGTGAAGTGCAGGATCGACAAGCATTGGGGCGAACTAACTTTTCTGCAGGCCGACCTTCATCATGGACACCACGTGCATCTTCTACTTCAACTGCACCAGCACCTCCATCAGGTGCCACCTCCAGCCGTGATACAAGAAAACAGGCACAACCACCATTATCTGCCAAGAGCGCACCTGCGGGGCCTGCACAGCGTTCTTCTTCTTCCATGGCATCAACTGGGCACACAAGTGATATTATTTGTCGTCGTTGTAAGGGAGGAGGTCATTATGCGAGAGAATGCAAATCTCCGCGTGTGATGATTGCTACCGCGGATGGTGGATATGAGTCCGCTAGTGACTATGATGAGGAGACTTTGGCTCTTATTACACGTGAAGAACATGGTGGAGATGATTCTGATCATGAGACGCAATACATGGCTCCTGAAGACGCTGACAGGTATGAATGTTTAGTTGCTCAACGTGTTTTGAGTGTGCAGGTCACACAAGCTGAGCAAAATCAGAGGCACAATTTGTTCCATACCAAGGGAGTTGTGAAAGAACGTTCTGTGCGCGTCATCATAGATGGAGGGAGCTGCAACAACTTGGCTAGCATGGAGATGGTGGAGAAGCTTTCTCTCACCACAAGACCACATCCACATCCTTACTACATCCAATGGTTCAACAACAGCGGCAAGGTTAAGGTAACACGTACTGTTCGTGTGCATTTTAGTATATCTACATATGCTGATTATGTTGATTGTGATGTGGTACCTATGCAAGCATGTTCCTTATTACTTGGTAGACCATGGCAATTTGATAAAAATTCTGTACACCATGGTAGAACCAATCAGTATACTCTTGTTCATAAGGATAAAAATATTACTTTGCTTCCTATGACTCCTGATTCTATTTTGAAAGATGATATTCATAGAGCTAATAAAGCAAAACAAGAGAAGAATAAGAGTGAAAATCAGATTGTGGCAAAAGAATTTGAGCAACAAATGAAGCCTAATAATAAACCATCTAGTGTTGCTTCTGAAATTAAATTGAAAAGTGCATGTTTATTTGCCACCAAATCTGATATTGATGAGCTAGATTTCAGCAAATCTGTTTGCTATGCTTTTGTGTGCAAAGAGGCATTATTTTCATTCGAGGACGTGCCTTCCTCTTTGCCTCCTGCTATCACTAACATTTTGCAGGAGTTCGCTGACGTCTTTCCACAAGACGTGCCACCGGGATTACCACCTATTCGAGGGATTGAGCATCAGATCGACTTAATTCCCGGTGCTTCACTGCCAAACCGTGCGCCATACTGTACCAATCCAGAGGAGACGAAGGAGATTATGCGTCAAGTACAAGAGCTTCTCGACAAAGGTTATATACGCGAATCCCTTAGTCCTTGTGCTGTTCCTATTATTTTAGTGCCGAAAAAGGATGGTACATCGCGTATGTGTGTTGATTGTAGAGGCATTAATAATATTACTATTCGTTATCGTCATCCTATTCCTAGGCTAGATGATATGCTTGATGAATTGAGTGGCTCTACAATATTCTCCAAAGTTGATTTGCGTAGTGGATACCATCAAATTCGTATGAAATTAGGGGATGAATGGAAAACAGCATTTAAAACTAAGTTTGGATTATATGAGTGGTTAGTCATGCCTTTTGGGTTAACTAATGCACCTAGTACTTTCATGAGATTAATGAACGAAGTTTTACGTGCTTTCATTGGACGATTTGTGGTAGTTTACTTTGATGACATATTGATTTATAGCAGATCTTTGGAAGAACATTTGGAACATTTACGTGCTGTTTTTATTGCTCTACGTGATGCACGTTTGTTTGGTAACCTTGGGAAGTGCACCTTTTGCACCGACCGAGTATCTTTTCTTGGCTATGTTGTTACTCCACAGGGAATTTAAGTTGATAAAGCCAAGATTGAAGCTATTGAGAGTTGGCCGCAGCCCAAAACGGTCACACAAGTGAGGAGTTTTCTTGGCCTCGCTGGATTCTATAGGCGTTTTGTGAGAGATTTCAGCACCATTGCTGCACCTCTCAATGAGCTTACAAAGAAAGATGTGCCTTTTCTTTGGGGTACCGCACAGGAAGAAGCCTTCACGGTATTGAAAGATAAGTTGTGATGAGGACATGACTACCTTGGATATGACCAAAAATATTGCATATATGCATATTTGTCAGGTGATTTCTAGTGCAAACTATTCAATAATCTATTTATGTTATCCAGAACAAAAATACTTCACACACTTTTGTGTTTTGTCTAATTGCAGGTGTATGGGACATTTGTACAATCCACATATGAAGATAAGGAAGAAAGAGATCTTTATTTGCTGTCCAAAAAGTTCTCTCACGTCACTTTTGGCCCAAGAGAAGATAGAGTCCAAGTCTCTCACGTTCTGGATTCAGATTCGGACTGCACAGACACACCTGACTCAAAACGCACACAAGTTTTTCATACGGACTCCGAATTGGGTGCTTCTTTTTTTGTTGGAAACTAGATTTCGTGCACTTTCCAACCCAATTGGAATCACCTTCAAATTCGTCCGGAGCGTTGAGTTGTGGACGAAACAATCTGATGCTGCAGCAGAATCCGAGTCAAACTACAAGTCCAAAGGTGTTACATCACCTCCACTTGGGCCCATTGGCCTTGTACGACCTAGATTTAGTTTTAGGCTGCCTTGGGACGTCCTCCCACCTCCTTGGCCGCCACCCCTTGGTCCTATATAAGTAGATCCATCTAGTAGCTTTTCCTTGGGATTTGTTTAGTTAAAAGTTAGCCATTGCAACTTCGTGTACTTCGTTTGTGTCCAACGACCAGACCAAGACCGCTTACGGATCCCCACCTTTATCAATACTTCATATATACTCGCAATATTCAGATTGCATTTATCATATTCTTGCTTGTTCTTCGATTGCTTGCAGGAATAGACCTTCGTGGTCAGGTTGATTGTGCTCCAGCATGGTCAATAACCTCTCGGAGTTGGTTTAGCGATTGCTAAGGCGCAACGTCGTGCACGTTTGTAGTCGGATCGTCAAAGTCATCTTCACCAAATCGATAGTTATCATCTCATCGAAAAATCGGGACACCCCGCCTCTATCAAAGACGTGCCACCGGGATTACCGCCTATTCGAGGGATTGAGCATCAGATTGACTTAATTCCCGGTGCTTCACTGCCAAACCGTGCACCATACCGTACCAATCCAGAGGAGACGAAGGAGATTATGCGTCAAGTACAAGAGCTTCTCGACAAAGGTTATATACGCGAATCCCTTAGTCCTTGTGCTGTTCCTATTATTCTAGTGCCGAAAAAGGATGGTACATCACGTATGTGTGTTGATTGTAGAGGCATTAATAATATTACTATTCGTTATCGTCATCCTATTCCTAGGCTAGATGATATGCTTGATGAATTGAGTGGCTCTACAATATTCTCCAAAGTTGATTTGCGTAGTGGCTACCATCAAATTCGTATGAAATTGGGAGATGAATGGAAAACAGCATTTAAAACTAAGTTTGGATTATATGAGTGGTTAGTCATGACTTTTGGGTTAACTAATGCACCTAGTACTTTCATGAGATTAATGAACGAAGTTTTACGTGCTTTCATTGGACGATTTGTGGTAGTTTACTTTGATGACATATTGATTTATAGCAGATCTTTGGAAGAACATTTGGAACATTTACGTGCTGTTTTTATTGCTCTACGTGATGCACGTTTGTTTGGTAACCTTGGGAAGTGCACCTTTTGCACCGACCGAGTATCTTTTCTTGGCTATGTTGTTACTCCACAAGGAATTGAAGTTGATAAAGCCAAGATTGAAGCTATTGAGAGTTGGCCGCAACCCAAAACGGTCACACAAGTGAGGAGTTTTCTTGGCCTCGCTGGATTCTATAGGCGTTTTGTGAGAGATTTCAGCACCATTGCTGCACCTCTCAATGAGCTTACAAAGAAAGATGTGCCTTTTCTTTGGGGTACCGCACAGGAAGAAGCCTTCTCGGTATTGAAAGATAAGTTGACACATGCTCCTTTACTCCAACTTCCTGATTTTAATAAGACTTTTGAGCTTGAATGTGATGCTAGTGGAATTGGATTAGGCGGTGTGTTATTACAAGATGGCAAACCTGTTGCATACTTTTCTAAAAAATTGAGTGGGCCTAGTCTGAATTATTCTACTTATGATAAAGAATTATATGCTCTTGTTCGGACTTTAGAAACATGGCAACATTATTTATGGCCCAAAGAATTTGTTATACATTCTGATCATGAATCTTTGAAACATATTAAAAGTCAAGCTAAATTGAAACGTAGACATGCTAAATGGGTTGAATTCATTGAGACTTTTCCTTATGTCATTAAACACAAGAAGGGAAAAGAAAATGTTATTGCTGATGCATTGTCTCGCCGCTATACTATGCTTTCACAACTTGACTTCAAAATATTTGGTTTGGAGACCATCAAAGATCAATATGTGCATGATGCTGATTTTAAAGATGTAATGCAGAATTGTAAAGAAGGAAGAATGTGGAACAAGTTCGTCGTTAACGATGGATTTGTGTTTCGTGCTAACAAGCTATGCATTCCAGCTAGCTCCGTTCGTCTTTTGTTGTTGCAGGAGGCGCGTGGAGGAGGATTAATGGGACACTTTGGCGTGAAGAAGACGGAGGACGTACTTGCTACACATTTCTTTTGGCCAAAGATGAGACGGGATGTTGAGCGTTTTATTGCTCGATGCACTACATGTCAAAAAGCTAAGTCACGACTCAATCCTCATGGTTTATATATGCCTTTGCCTGTACCTAGTGTTCCTTGGGAGGATATATCTATGGACTTTGTTTTAGGTTTACCTCGAACAAAGAAGGGGAGGGATAGCATATTTGTTGTCGTGGATAGATTCTCGAAAATGGCACACTTTATACCATGTCATAAAAGCGATGATGTTGTTAATGTTGCTGATTTGTTCTTTCGTGAAATTATTCGCTTGCATGGTGTGCCAAATACTATTGTTTCTTAGCCACTTTTGGAGATGTTTATGGGCTAAGTTGGGGACTAAACTGCTTTTTAGTACTACTTGTCACCCCCAAACTGATGGACAAACTGAAGTAGTCAATAGAATGTTGTCTACTATGCTTAGGGCTGTTTTGAAGAATAATAAGAAAATGTGGGAGGAATGCTTGCCTCATATTGAATTTGCTTATAATCGTTCATTGCATTCTACTACTAAGATGTGCCCTTTTGAAGTTGTGTATGGTTTCCTACCTCGTGCACCTATTGATTTGTTGCCTCTTCCATCTTCGGAGAAGGTTAATTTTGATGCTAAACAACGTGCTGAATTGATTTTAAAAATGCATGAGTTCACTAAGGAAAACATTGAGCGTATGAATGCTAAATATAGACTTGCTGGAGATAAGGGTAGAAAACATGTTGTGTTTGCACCTGGAGATCTTGTTTGGTTACATTTGCGTAAGGATAGATTTCCTGATTTGCGCAAATCAAAGCTAATGCCACGTGCTGATGGTCCCTTTAAGGTGTTAGAGAAAATAAATGATAATGCATATAAACTTGAGCTGCCTGCAGATTTTGGGATTAGTCCCACTTTTAACATTGCAGATTTGAAGCCTTATTTGGGTGAGGAAGATGAGTTTCCGTCGAGGACGACTTCATTTCAAGAAGGCGAGGATGATGAGGACATCAATACCATTGTTACACCCACAGCCCCTACTGCTACATATACGGGACCAATTACTAGAGCTCGCGCACGCCAATGAAATTATCAGGTACTTTCGTTTCTTGGTAATGATTCTAATGTTCATGAGAATATGATGCTGCCTAAGTTGGATACATTTGTTTTGCTTACAAATGAAGGGCCTAGCTTGGAGAAGGATGAACATTGGAGCAAGAACAAGCATGGAGATGATGGCATGCGCAAGGGGAACAAGAACGGAGTTACAAGTGATGATTTCAGGACTTTGAAACCACCATAATGGGCACATGAAGCCTTGGACGAAATATACAAGATGCCACTTCATAAATTTCGTCCCGAGGCTATTTTAGGTGCTGCGTCACCTTATTATTGGGCCAGGCCCATGTAATTTCGAAATACATAAGTATAGGCTATTTTTAGAGTCCGTATGTGTGGGGAAACAAGAGATAGGGTTGATTTCAGACCCCTCCACCAAGGGCCACGAAATTCCCCCTCTCTTCCTCCATATATACAGCCCTTAGGGCACCGTTTAGACTTTGGGTTTTGTTTAGATTAAAAGTTCGCCATAGCTGCAACTTCGCGTACTTCGTTTGTGTTCAACGACCAGACAAAGGCGTCACAGAACCCCACCTTGATCAATAAAGCTTTCATCTTATATTCGCAATATCCAGATTGCAATCTCAGTTTCTTGCTTGTTCTTCGTTTGCTCGCAGGAAACAGACCCTCGTGGTCAAGTTGATCGTGCTCCGGCGTGGTCAATAACCTCTCGGAGTTGGTTTAGCGATTGCTAAGGCGCGACGTCCTCGCACGTTCGTAGTCGGATCGTCAAAGTCGACTGCCACCAAAGCGATATCCATCATCTCATCGAAAGACGAGACACCTTTGCCTCTATCACCGATGGTGGTTTTTGAATGGAAGTGGAGAGGAGCAACATTAGTTTTGGATTAGAACGGGAGAGGAGCGTTGCTAGTTTTGGATTGGAACAGGAGAGAAGGGGCGGTGGTTTTGAAATGGAAGAGGAGAGGAGCGTCACTGGATTTAGATTGGAACAGGAGAGGAGTGGCGGTGCTTTAAGAGGAGAGGAGCGGTGTTGGTCTTGGAAGTATTTTTTGTTTTGTGTATTTTGGGTCAAAGTTTGACCACGTACTGTATTTGACAAGCAAAATGTGAAAATCATGCTTACAATCAGTCTCCGAGTACTACGCCAACCACCCTAAAATAGCTCTGCGGATTTGGGTCAAAGTTGTGACACTGTGTACAAATAAAGCAAAATAGATTAGTGCTTCTTTTAGAAAAGAGTACTCCCTAGAAAACTGCCAATATAAGCTACTAGTATTTGGTTAGAGCATTTGCTGCCGAGAAAGATCCGTCCACAGAGAGCTCCACACATCCCACTGGTGGTGGTGAATGCCAATGCGTGCATGGAGCATGGTTGGTGTCGGTAATTTTTACTTGGCACAGCTTGCACTCTGCGTATATGCCGGTTCCATCCATACATTTGTGTAGTTCCACCAAAATGCAGCTGAATAACCCTGTTTGCACAGATAATGAAAAAGCGTGATTACATTATAGTGTCACTAGTTGATGAAGCATACACTAATAAATAGAAGAAAATATTGCGATAGTATCATAGTATGCCATGCTGCGAGGGCGAGATGGAACCTACGACGCCTTATACGGTACGCCTCATACTGGAAATCGACCCAGTCTCCTCGATACACCTTCTACCAGTGATGAACATCAGTGTACAGCAGTAGTACAAGGAGGGGCCTTGAGACATTCCAATCTCTATTTTTGTGCAGATCAACTAAACTTAAGCACCCCAGTTTGCAGAAACGCTTAAACATTAACAATGGGACTAGTTGATGAAACATATACTAACAAAGAGAAGCACTTTCTTTATCTAAATTGGAAATGAAATAATAGAGAGGACACTCGCTCTATTTTAACTGTATTATTACTTCATTTTATCAATGACTCTAGGGTCGAGCAGGTGGCAAACGAGGTGTACCGTGCATCGCAAGGATGGAGGTCAGGGGTGCTTACACTGGGATGCTGAAGCTGGCTCTTTCAGTCCCTATCACCCCCCGATGTTTCTGTGGTAGCATTTGGGTTGTAATCCAAACTTGGTCGAGCTGGTGCTGTGTCCCCCTACCTGCCTAGCTTATGTGGCGAACTTGTCTCCTGCTAGTACTCAGTCCGTTCTAGTAGTAGTTGCATAACTGCCCATTTACACTGAGATGTTGTCCGATAATGGTTCTCTATGGTTGGATTTCTTTAATGAAATCGTAGGAAACCCCCTCTTTCAATATATAAAAAAACCAGTGCCACTAGCGGTGCCAAAACATTGCCTCAAATTAATAGTGCCACTATATTAAGGTGCAAAATAATAACATTACTGCTTTATCATGGCAGTGCCAAAACAGTAGCACAAGAACATACTCTACATGCAAGATCTTTGGAAAACGGTCAGACCAAAAAGGAACATACCTCATGATGCGAACCATATCTGTAGTCAATGCCATCGTAGAAGGGATGACACCGGTCACCAACATGGATGATTCAATTCATGGGACCTTTTGGTGCAGTTCACCTAAAATGAAGCAATGTCCCATGAGCTAGCAACTTCTTCTTCTTCTTTTAAGAAAAGGGCTCCAGCCCCGGTTCCATTTCCATCAGAAAATGAAACCCACAGAGCTTCTTCTTCATTAGTTGCAATAAAATTGAGAAACATCAAGGTTGGTTGTGAAGCTCCTGGAATGTTCAACTATAATTTGGATATCAATTGTGCAGTTCAACTAAGATCAAGCGTGAAATGTATATCTCTTTTTGCACAAAAAGGTGGAAAGGAGGGTGACTAACAAGTGATGAAACATACATCAAATGAAAAGAAGCATGTTCTTTATCTGAATGGCAATCCTACAAGGACAATAGATATTTCTAAAGTAGCAGCATTGCTAGATATTAGTGTGGGCATTACGATTAACTATGACAACTATTAAATATGACATTACTTTAATGGTGCCATTGCTTCATTTTACTAGCAACATTACATTAACAACTGCTACAGAGTCGGTATTTGGGCACGGGAGAGTAGGTGGACTAGGACAGTTGCATTTCTAATGAAAAGAAGCAACTTATCTTAATGGGAAATTTAGCAGGACATGAAAAAAAGTGCTATTGATTCATATTACTAGAGGAATTACATTGAAAAAAACATTGGTTTAACGTGTCCTTACTTTTAATAGTGCGACTGCTTCATTTTACCAGTGGCATTACATAAGAGTGGATCGGGGCAACAAACATCAGAACAAGATATCTGGGTTGGTCCCATTTTTGTTCCGTATAGCCACCTTATATTATGTGAGGCTAGCAAATCTAGTGCTGGACTTACTCTGTTGACTTGTCCCCCAGTCCCCACTTTCTTTCCTTTTTCAACCAATAGATCGGGTTTATATTGAGTTTTGTACTGCGTTTCCCTTTATTTCCCTATTAGACCTAGAGACCAGTTGGATAGCCAGTCTCTACTACTTTTCGCCCCCATTGTTTCCTCTTTCAACCAAGTCCTATATTCAGGTAAAAAATCTTCCCCCACCCCACCCCCTTTCTTCCCTGTTTGAACCAAGTAGTACTAGATTTGAGTGCATGGACTAGTTTTACATCTTAACAGTAAAAATTTAGGTGGCTTTCAAACAGTCGATCGATCCTATCTACGAGGGGGCCTGAGAAATAGTAAAAGATACAAATGCAGCAACGTCAGGAGCTCGGGAAGTAGAGCAAGGCCAGTTTCGAAGGAAGTTATACCTAAGGGTCGCTGGGATGTCTCTAGGTGGGTGGCGGGAGGCCGGATCTGCCCACACTACAATAGCGACGAAGAAGGGGTCGGAGGCCCTCCCTAGCCAGCGGTGCTTGGGAGAGAACGGCAAGGCACGCTGATTGGGACACGCCGGCAGTGGATAAGAGCCATCACCGAGGAAGAACACGTGAATGTTGCACCTTCTCACCTTCCCCGGCGGAGAGGATCGGGCTGGATTTGTGACCAGCGGTGAGCAAAGAGAGAGAGAGAGTGTGGCCACTGCTGTCGTGTTTAGATCTGGAGAGGACGAGACAGTGTGAAGAGAGCAACACTAGCAAGCAAGCGCGAAGTCTCCTGCCTATATAGTGGAGTACTAGTTTTCTTTTGTCTACCGGAGCCGGCTTGACCTCGTCAATGATTGTCGAGAAGTCTTCATGCACGTGCCCTGGAGGCGTAGTTGTCGTCATTTTTATCTAAAGCACCGGATTATAACATATAACACGAAAATATGCCACATGACAAGAAACCATAACCTCACTGCCCAAAGGAGACAACATAAATCCCGACGGACAAACTAGACGAGGGTCAAATCTCAAATTAAAGATAAACTCGTAGAAAAGGGGTCCATCAATAGATGTCCTAATTATCATAGCCGGCTTGACCTAGATGGTAGTCGAGTAGTCTTCGTGCATGTGCTCCCAATGACTAGCCCCTTGTAGGAAATCGGTTGTCGCTGTTTAACGCTAGCAGTGATCCGAAGTACATGACACCTAATTTTGCGAGCTGACAAGAAACCTTTTTTAGATGTCTCACCAGAACTACAGCCCTATACAACACAACCTGCACGATATGTAGACGATAGCCAATCCAGGCGTATCTACTGGAGTCTGGTCACATGCATGGATGAACTGATCTTCTGTATCTTGCAGGGATCATCCAGGCACCAACGTCTGTCCAACACTTCTCTAGTACTATCGCTCGTCTCCCTCTTCTATTAACTCACCCGACTTGCGGGGCCGGGGAGTGTGCCTATGGTCAGTTCTCAATTGCGGTCCCACATGTGTGTACAAATGCAATATGACGCGCGTTCCATTCGGAGAGCAGCGTGCCAGACCGACCGACCGTCTGGGGTGCGACGCGAACGCGACGGGCGTGCTGTATACTCCGTACATGTGTTGATAGAGGCAAAGGTGTCCCGTCTTTCGATGAGATGGTGGATTTCGCTTTGGTGGAAGTCGACTTTGACGATCCGACTACGAACGTGCGAGGACGTCGCGCCTTAGCAATCGCTAAACCAACTCCGAGAGGTTATTGACCACGCCGGAGCACGATCAACCTGACCACGAGGGTCTGTTTCCTGTGAGCAAACGAAGAACAAGCAAGAAACTGAGATTGCAATCTGGATATTGCGAATATAAGATGAAAGCTTTATTGATCAAGGTGGGGTTCTGTGACGCCTTTGTCTGGTCGTTGAACACAAACGAAGTACGCGAAGTTGCAGCTATGGCGAACTTTTAATCTAAACAAAACCCAAAGTCTAAACGATGCCCTAAGGGCTGTATATATGGAGGAAGAGGGGGGAATTTCGTGGCCCTTGGTGGAGGGGTCCGAAATCAACCCTATGTCTTGTTTCCCCACACATACGGACTCTAAAAATAGCCTATACTTATGTAGTTCGAAATTACATGGGCCTGGCCCAATAATAAGGTGACGCAGCACCTAAAATAGCCTCGGGACGAAATTTATGAAGTGGCATCTTGTATATTTCGTCCAAGGCTTCATGCACCCATTATGGTGGCTTCAAAGTCCTGAAATCATCACTTGTAACTCCGTTCTTGTTCCCCTTGCGCATGCCATCATCTCCATGCTTGTTCTTGCTCCAATGCTCATCCTTCTCCAAGCTAGGCCCTTCATTTGTAAGCAAAACAAATGTATCCAATTTAGGCAGCATCATATTCTCATGAACATTAGAATCATTACCAAGAAACGAAAGTACCTGGTAATTTAGTTGGCGTGCACGAGCTCTAGTAATTGGTCCAGTATGTATAGCAGCAGGGGCTGTGGGTGTAACAATTGTATTGATGTCCTCATCATCCTCCCCTTCTTGAAATGAAGTCGTCCTCGACGGAAGTTCATCTTCCTCACCCAAATAAGGCTTCAAATCTGCAATGTTAAAAGTGGGACTAACCCCAAATTCCGCAGGCAGCTCAAGTTTATATGCATTATCATTTATTTTCTCTAACACCTTAAAGGGACCATCAGCACGTGGCATTAGCTTTGATTTGCGCAAATCAGGAAATCTATCCTTACGCAAATGTAACCAAACAAGATCTCCAGGTGCAAACACAACATGTTTTCTACCCTTATCTCCAGCAAGTTTATATTTAGCATTCATACGCTCAATGTTTTCCTTAGTTAACTCATGCATTTTTAAAATCAATTCAGCACGTTGTTTAGCATCAAAATTAACCTTCTCCGAAGATGGAAGAGGCAACAAATCAATAGGTGCACGAGGTAGGAAACCATACACAACTTCAAAAGGGCACATCTTAGTAGTAGAATGCAATGAACGATTATAAGCAAATTCAATATGAGGCAAGCATTCCTCCCACATTTTCTTATTATTCTTCAAAACAGCCCTAAGCATAGTAGACAACGTTCGATTGACTACTTCAGTTTGTCCATCAGTTTGGGGGTGACAAGTAGTACTAAAAAGCAGTTTAGTCCCCAACTTAGCCCATAAACATCTCCAAAAGTGGCTAAGAAATTTAGTATCACGATCTGAAACAATAGTATTTGGCACACCATGCAAGCGAATAATTTCACGAAAGAACAAATCAGCAACATTAACAGCATCATCGCTTTTATGACATGGTATAAAGTGTGCCATTTTCGAGAATCTATCCACGACAACAAATATGCTATCCCTCCCCTTCTTTGTTTGAGGTAAACCTAAAACAAAGTCCATAGATATATCCTCCCAAGGAACACTAGGTACAGGCAAAGGCATATATAAACCATGAGGATTGAGTCGTGACTTAGCTTTTTGACATGTAGTGCATCGAGCAATAAAACGCTCAACATCCCGTCTCATCTTTGGCCAAAAGAAATGTGTAGCAAGTACGTCCTCCGTCTTCTTCACGCCAAAGTGTCCCATAATCCTCCTCCATGTGCCTCCTGCAACAACAAAAGACGAACGGAGCTAGCTGGAATGCATAGCTTGTTAGCACGAAACACAAATCCATCGTTAACGACAAACTTGTTCCACATTCTTCTGATAGAGGCGGAGGTGTCCCGTCTTTCGATGAGATGGTGGATTTCGCTTTGGTGGAAGTCGACTTTGACGATCCGACTACGAACGTGCGAGGACGTCGCGCCTTAGCAATCGCTAAACCAACTCCGAGAGGTTATTGACCACGCCGGAGCACGATCAACCTGACCACGAGGGTCTGTTTCCTGCGAGCAAACGAAGAACAAGCAAGAAACTAAGATTGCAATCTGGATATTGCGAATATAAGATGAAAGCTTTATTGATCAAGGTGGGGTTCTGTGACGCCTTTGTCTGGTCGTTGAACACAAACGAAGTACGCGAAGTTGCAGCTATGGCGAACTTTTAATCTAAACAAAACCCCCAAAGTCTAAATGATGCCCTAAGGGCTGTATATATGGAGGAAGAGGGGGGGAATTTCGTGGCCCTTGGTGGAGGGGTCCGAAATCAACCCTATCTCTTGTTTCCCCACACATACGGACTCTAAAAATAGCCTATACTTATGTATTTCGAAATTACATGGGCCTGGCCCAATAATAAGGTGACGCAGCACCTAAAATAGCCTCGGGACGAAATTTATGAAGTGGCATCTTGTATATTTCGTCCAAGGCTTCATGCACCCATTATGGTGGCTTCAAAGTCCTGAAATCATCACTTGTAACTCCGTTATTGTTCCCCTTGCGCATGCCATCATCTCCATGCTTGTTCTTGCTCCAATGTTCATCCTTCTCCAAGCTAGGCCCTTCATTTGTAAGCAAAACAAATGTATCCAATTTAGGCAGCATCATATTCTCATGAACATTAGA
>NW_025228266.1:68137-85544 GCF_018294505.1 Triticum aestivum | reverse complement strand
GTGGCAATTATCCATAACTTCATTGATGAGTGGTTTGACACATCAAATCTCAGCTTTGATGATTTGCAACTTCCCATTGGCCTCAGCGTCTCCTTTAATGGCGCTATTGCTTCTGAGCTAGCTATTGCTCAGCGCATCGTCGAACTGAAGCACAAGATTGACTATGAAAAGGCTCAGTTCAAGAAGCATGTGGCCACGCTCAACGTGCAAGATGTCAAAAACTTCAAGATCATGCTGCACGAGCTCAAAGAAGCCTTTCATAAGAAGCATGAACAAGCTCGAGGCTCTAGAGAGTGCATGAAGAGTCTGGCTGACAAGTGTGTGCTTGCCTACAATGAGGCTAAGAAGCACAAGGCTCTTGGTTGTCCTGGCATCAGAAAGCTGGAACTCATGTGTGTTGAGCCTCTCAAGTATATCAGACGGATCGAGTGTCTTGAAGTCAGGGCGTTCTTGTATCATGAGGGCAAGGGTGTCAAAGGAGCTGTCAAGTGATCTCAGTAGTATTTTGACCGCAGGATGGCTGCAAAGAAGAAGAAGCAATCGACAGTCCAATCTGCACCGTCAAGGCAAGATGAACCTCACATAGTCTTCCCTAGCAGCATGACTGGCTCGAAGCCAAAGGTCATGTCAACCGCTTCAGAATAGAAGAAGACGAGGGCAGCAGAGGCTGAAGCCAGAAAAAGAAAAAACACTGAAGCCTCTGATGCTGCTCCCTCCAAGAAGATGCGCAAAACCAAGAAGAATCGGGCTGCTCCCATAGAGCCCCTTGTTGTTGAACCCATCTCTGTGGTTCGTCCTGCATCTGCAAACCAAGAACTACGTATGATTGTTCATGAGCCTCCTTCCACGGAGGCTCATGAAGCTAAAGAGATTCCAGCAGTTGATCCCATCACTGCTGAAGACATTGGTCACCATGACAATGTTGAAGATGAAGAAGTTCTTCCTCAGATTGAACACAATGTGGTATCATCGCCTGTTCTCATGAACAGCGAAATCATCAGCATTGGTCGTCCTCTGACGCCAATTGCTCAGGATGCATCATGGGATGATCACCCGCAACAACAAGACTCCCCCAGTACTCCCCAACAACAACAAGTCACACCATCTGTGCAAGTTGAAGAGGATGAGGACCTGCCTACTCCATATCCAAAGGCGTCGCCTGTATTACAAAGGCTTCGCAAAGGACCAAGGCATCAAGTCCCTCTTCCGAGCGTTCCAGAAGGAGAAGTGCACCATCAACCTGTTGCACGTCAAGTGTTTTCAGAAGCCACTCCAACTGTGAGTGTCTCCATGTCTGAAGCCCCAACTGCTGAAGACAATCCGGCTGCATCAGCCGATGACGAACATCAAGAAGAATGTGTCCCTACTCCCCCCATAACTGAAGAAGTTGTTCCTGAAGTGAACGTGTCTGTGCCAGACCCTCCAGCTCATCAAGTGGAGGTTGAAAATGTTGAGGCTGCCACCACTAACATGAATGAAGCCAATGACGTAGTCATGGCTGAAGCTAATGTGGAGCTGGCACCAAGCAACCTAACAGAAGTCAATGCTGCAACTGCTCCTGAAGCTTCTGTTGTGGAGCCTGAAGCCACTGTTGCTACCACTGCTCCTGTTCCGCCACCAAGGCCCTATACAATTGAGCAAGCTTACAACCATGGAGAGCTAATCATAGTAAGATTGCCCGTTCTGGTCCCTCCGCCTAATCTCTCTGGTCCTTAGTTTGACTATCACATTGAGCATAGGCCTCAGGTCTAGAAACCAAAGCCAAGATTGCCAAGGTTTCCAGGTACTGCCACACCTGTCAGGTCCTTCAATAGAAATGGCTTCAAAAGCCACAACACCTTCTTTGACAGCTCAAAGAACCCCTACACAAGGCCAAGAATATCATTTGATCGTCTCTGGAGTCATCAGCAACGAAGCTATTACTCCTGTGTTCTGTATGATCAAGGGCGCATTTTCCCTCATATGCGCCTCAACACTGAAGCCATTGCTGGACTGCCATGCTTAGAAGAAGCACTTGACTGCTTTCGTGATGCTGGTCTGCTCAGCTTTGTGAAGGACAAAGAACATTGGAATGAAGAACTTTTGCTTCAATTCTATGCTACCCTCCACATTCGCGGCTACAACAGAGATACAAAGACATGGGTTCTTGAGTGAATGACAGGAAATGTTCATCATGAAGCGAAAGCTCTTGACATCATTGAGCTTACAGGCCTATCCACTCCCGGAGAGCTGTCTGAACCTGGTTGTCAAAACCACCGCAATGCACTGGAGAGCATCTTCCATAAGCCAGAACCAAACATGAGCCAGATGTTGAGCATGATGAAGCCATTGCCACATGACGCTGAATACCCAAAGGAGTTCTTTGTTGATGACCTTGAGTATCTACCGCGCACCATATATCACATCATCAGGCGGACTCTATGGCCTATCAAAGGACACTCATCAGCTGCAAAACTTGAAGGAGCCATGAAGACATTGGTCTTTTACATCCTCAATGGCATCAGCTTCAATGCACAAGATTTCTTCCTCAGGCAACTGGCTGCATCTGGATCTGACCTTTTCGGCCTGAAATTCTATGCTGCATGGGTCATGCGCCTCATCAAGCAACATTCTGGTATCAACTATCAGCCCTCTGCTCGCAATCATGTGATCTTTCTACCATAGGTTGATATGTCAGTTGAAGCCATATACCCTAAGCCTGCCAAGATGCCTCTGTCTTCAAAATGCTGAACACCAAAGCTTCACTCAGCCTATGGAAGGAGTCCAAGCTGTAACTCGTATCTATCCAATGGCTGGGAACACTCGTCTACCTCATCGTGCGCCAACTGAAGCTACTAAGAGCACAATTGCTCAAAGGCCTAGGAAGCGCTCTCGTGTCCTAAATGACCGAGAACTTCTTGTGGCACTGCATCAGAAACAAGATAGGCATCACTTTTGGCTCAAGCGTCAGATGCAAAGCCTCTTGGTGGACGTAAATCGCATTCCAAATCTTGCCACCAAGAATGCATTTGTCACTCATGAAACTTGTCGATGATCATGGAAGAGTTTGACACTGCTCAGTGCTGAAGCAGATCTTCAAGACGATGGCTTCACTGAAAGATTCAAGTTTGACTCCACTCCTCCACGGAATGCTGTCCTACGAAGAACTCCATCTCTTGAAGACTCTGACTATTCTTCCTCCGCGGCAACTTTGCATGCCAATATGATCGATGATGAAGACGATGCTACTTCACCGCCCCCTACTTATGCACGCATCAACACTGCACCAAGTTCGTCTGCACCGCCAAACAACAACGACAACCCTACTGCTTCACCTACTCCTCATGAGGACAAGTAGATGCTCTATGTCTTAAAACCTTTTTGGTCATTACTGACAAAAGGGGGAGACGCATATGAGTTTGATAGTCTTCAAGCGGGTTCATATGGGCGTGTGCTTATATTTTTCCTAGTGTTTACAACTCTTGCTTTTGATACATTTCGTTCTTTGAGTTGTAACACTTAAACTCGATGGTCGTCTGCTACTCATTTGCTCTTTCATGTGCGATGATAACTTCCGCACTAAAATCAATCTGCACTTAGATCATTCCGCAGACGTCCATTTTTCATTATGCATGTCATTCTCTTAGTTATATCATTTCATGCATGATGAATTATCTTCATAAGTTGGAGAGGATCTCCACAAGTACAACCTGTCATGTGCATTTGCATTGGAAAAGCAAATTACTTATATGCACATCTTTAGGGGGAGCCCTCGCCACTTATGAAGATAATACCCTATCCTTTACAATTTCACATACTTCTTTCCCGTTGAAAACTTCAACCAGTTTGTCATCAATCACCAAAAAGGGGGGGATTGTAAGTGCATCTAGTGCCACCCCTAGTTGGTTTTGGAGTATTGATGACAAAGTTGGTTGAGGGACTAATGCGTTTGTGAGAATTGCAGGATAACGCAGGTAGTGTCCCTCATTGATTCGGTTTACCTACCGGAGATGACCCCTAAAAATGTATGAAGACATTGAAGACAATGGTGGTATGTGAAGATATTCACACTGAAGACTATGACATGAGAAGACATTGAGTGAAGACTATGGAGCGCGAAGACTGAGTTGTTTCGTTGTTTCCTTTTCTTCTTTGTTGAGTCATAGGAACCACCATACTGTTAAGTGGGGTCCAAGTGAACAAAGTCAGAGTGACTGAAGTGATCCTCAACCCAAATCCTATGTCTTCGAGTGAAGACAATGAGTGCAAATCTTATCCAGAGATGGATGAGTCAGCTTTGCTTGTAGCCCAAGTAAAGTTGTCGTGTGTGTTTGAAATCTGACCGTTGGAACACGTGTCAGTTCCTTAGTGACCCAGGGTCATTTCGGACATATCAGGTCGGGTTGCCTTGTGGCTATAAATAGCCCATCCCCTACACCATAAATTGGTGGCTGCTCAGAGTTAGTTTATGGCTTTTGTCATTTTGAGAGCAACCCACCTCGAAGCCTTTGAGAGAGAAATCCTTGCGAGGACAAAGCCCAAACACCCAAAGCCAAAGAATATTAGGCATCACTGAAGTCTTTCTATCTGTGTGACCTGAAGACTTATTACACTTGAGGACTGTGTATCCTCCAGCCGGTTAGGCGTCGCGTTCTGAGCATCCAAGAGTCATTGTGGATCGCCGGTGAATGAAGTCTGTGAAGGTTCGGAAGTCTAACTTGAAGACTTACGAGAGTGATTGGGCGAGGACTGTGTGTCCTTAGCTCAAGGGGAATAAGGTGAAGACGCGGTCTTCTGAGTTGAATCTCAGCCTCCCTAACCAGACGTACAGTTGTCACAGCAACTGGAACTGGTCCAATAAATCCTGTGTCTTCAACAAGTGACTGGTTCTATCCCTTCTCTCCTTTACTTTGAGTTTGTCTTCATGAAGTCATTGCTTATTTGTCTTATCTGTTTGACTTCATTGCTTGACTACTATCGTTGATTGGCTTCATACTATCTTCCATCCTGATCCTTACTACCTAGCTGCTATTAGTCTTTGTACATTCACATTATTGCATACTTGACTATGGCTTGCTTGTCGTAGTTTATCTTCCGCTACATATCAATTAGGTCATTGCTATTGTTTGTCTTTGAAACTTCCACGTTTTGAAGACTTTGATAAAAATCGCCTATTCACCCCCCTCTAGTTGATAACTAGCACTTTCAGCTCTCGAGGAGATCCTCGCCACTTTTAGATACCTAATGGAGTATCCAACATGCCCTAAGGCTATGGGTTGGTGTTGCATCCGGCGTACTGTGAAGCTTACATGGCCCATTGAGTCATTCTTCCAATAAGGTTCCACGCCCTGGGGTGGGCTTTGGTTTCTTGGGAATTGAATTGGCCGACTTACGAGAGTTCGGCCGTTTAGTTCGGACAAAGGTTCTGGTGAGGGCCGTACTATCCCAAAATTCTGTTTGGGTCTTCCAGGCGCTTTCCATTGCATAGTACTTTTGTACTATGGTTGCCAAGTCCGCAAAGTGTACTATGTCACGGCGACCTATAGCATTAAGGAGTCGTTTGTTCGTGCAGTTTTTGCAGAAAAGTGAGACTACGTCCTCTTTGTGGCGGTCCTCGACCTTGTTAAGCGCAAGGAGGAATCTGGCCCAGTAACGGTGTACCGTCTCCAGGGGCTCTTGCCTGATGTGGGAGAGACGGTCTAAGTCCGAGCGAGTGTCATTGGCTGAGTCCGGATTTTGATCCGATCTGACACCCGGGGGCATGGAAGGTTCCGAGCCTGACAGTTCGGGGTCCGGAGTATCACCCAATATCTTCGGCCCGATGCCCGATTCTAAGTCCGGGACTCGGGTCATGTCTTCCTTTGAGTAGGTGTTTGGCTTACTGAGTTCAGTGATCCAGACATAATTCGTCCTCAAAGTTTAGGGGCGACCCGTGTGTGGTTCCTCCACTACCGCTATCTCATGGGTGGCCTGCGGGGATCTAATGTCCCTCTGGTCGGGTTTAAGCCCAATCTGGTCATAGTCCGTAGCGAACCCCAAAGCGGCGATGCGATCCAAGAGATCATTAAGAGAGGAGAGCTCTATCGGATCCATCTGTTTGACAAGCTTCGAATTGATGCGAAGGTTATGCGTGATGACCCGAGAGGCCATCGTTAGCGTGACAGCCAATGTGGCGGCCATAATGAAGCCGCCAAGTCAGAGAATCTGGCCTACAGCCAGCGCTCCTCCAGAGATGATGTCGTCCTTGACAACGAGATGAGCCATCAAGCCTTGCAGTGATGACACAGAGGAACTCCCAATGAAAGCACCAATGTCGGTGTCAAAACCGGCGGATCTCGGGTAGGGGGTACCGATCTGTGCGTCTTAGGTTGATGGTAACAGGAAGCAAGGAACACAATGTTTACCCAGGTTTGGGCCCTCTCGATGGAGGTAAAACCGTACTTCCTGCTTGATTAATATTGAAGATATGAGTAGTATAAGAGTAGATCTACTACGAGATCATAGAGGCTAAACCCAAAGAGCTAGCCTATGATGGTATGATTGTAATTGTGATCGGCCTTCTAAGGACCATCCTCTCTGGTTTATATAGACACCGGAGAGGGCTAGGGTTTACATGAAGTCAGTTACAAGGAAGGAAATATAATATCCGGATCACCAAGCTTGTCTTTCACGCAAAGGAGAGTCCCATCCGGACATGCAGTCTTGAGTCTGGTATCTTCACACTTCAATAGTCCAGACGACATATAGAGTCCGGCTGTCCGGATACCCCCTAATCCAGGACTCCCTCAGCGGGCACCCTCAATACAGACAGATTTCTTAATAACCTCAAGCCGCGGACAGGCATGTACCATCCTCTTTATAAGGCCGAAGTAGCTGTCGGGCAGGGGCTCACCAGGCCACATCCGGACTATGAGGTCCTTCACGGCCAGTTCGGCCGCCCTGTAGAGTTCGACCAATTGCTTCAGTTGGTCACTCAGAGGCATTGGGTGTTCGGTTCCAGTATACTGGGACTAGAACAGCTTCTCCGTCGAGCTCCCCTCTTTGGCACGGTAGAACTCCATGGTATCCGATATGCTGCATGGCAGATCTGTGAATGTCCCTGGAGAAGTCCGAATTCGGGTAAGTAAAAGAAATGTCTCCTCCACATGCTTACTTTGCATAATGAATGCCTTACCCGCCGCTATCTTCTTGGCCGCCTGGATTTCCTGGAGGGCCTTTTGGGCTTCGGCCTTGGCATCTGTCGCGATCTGGAGGGCCTTTGCAAGCTCAGACTCTTGCGTCTTGAAGTCACGCTCCAAGGACTCGAATTTCTTGTCGAACTCCTGGAGCTCTTGTTGTACCTCGCTCACCCGAGCATCTTGCTTTTCATGCTCAGTGCTTTGTCTTCGGCCTCTGATAGCACTTTCTTCAGGGCCGCCACTTCGGTCGTGGCCCCTATTTAAAATCATGACGCCTTTTTGTTAACATCATTAATTTTTCCTTTATATGACACATTGACGGGGCATAACTTACCCTTGTTCTCCTCGAGCTGCCTCCTAGTGAGGCTGAGCTCTTCTTCGACCTGCTTCAGGTTCCGCTCGAGTCCGGCAACCTCGGTTGTGCGGGCGGCAGTGGACAGCAGCAACGCCTACTTACTCACACAGACATTCATTGTTAGACTCCTACGGATTGAAATTTGACCCTCCGTTTGGCTTTTCTTTCCGAACACCAAAAAGAGCATCAGGGGATACTGTCTATTGGGTGACAATTTTTCACACCCTTGATTACTTACCTCAAAGCCCTTTAGGAGGCTGGTGAAGGCTTCGGTCAATCCACTTTTGGTGGACCGAACCTTCTGAATCACCATACTCATAAACGTACGGTGCTCTTCATCAACGGAAGCGCCGCGAAGCACTTCCAGCAGACTATCAGATGCCTCTGGTGTGGCAGAGGTCATCGGCACGGCCAGCTCACCCTCCTTAGCGAGGGGCTGCCTACCAGAATCCGGAACCTTTGGAGGTTCCGGCGCAGTGTCCGGCTGGGGGCCCGACTTGCTGCAGCTCTCGTCAGCATAGCCTATGGGGATCTTACCTCCCATATGCCCGGCATCAGGAATTTCGCCTTGGGGCGTCTCCAGAAGCGCCGCCCCAGTTCCGGTATCCTTTGGGATAACACCTCAGTGTCATCCGCGGGCCGAGGGGAGGTGGCCGTCGGGAAGGAATTCATCTCCGACTCGCTCAGAGACCCATCCAAAGAGGACACCTTGAGATGGGACCCGGCCGGACTGCATATGCATGTGCGACGTTATTACAAACTATGAAGTTAAGGCGCACGAGAGGTATTACAGAGTGCGGACACTTACGATCTTGCCAGGGGCTTGCCCCTGGGCATCCACTCCTCCTCGCTGTAGGAGGTCGTGGTGGAGTGATCCGGAAGGGATGCCTTTCCCTTCTTCGGCATCCTAGCCTCCCCCTGTGGGCGGTTTTCTTTTCTTCTCCTCCCCAGTGCGGGGAGGGGGAATTTCTTCATGTTTTCCCCCGTCTCTGTGGGAGGAATCTGCCTCGCCGTCCTCGGACGACGAGTCGAGTACGGCCCTGCGCCGAAGACCTTTTCTGGTCCCCACGACCGCTTTCCTGGACCTTTTAGCCTCCCCGGATGGGGCTTCCTTCTTTTTCTTCTTCTCCTCCCCCTTTGTGGGAGGAGCACACCTCATCGTCTTCGGACGAGGCGTCCGGTGTAACCTTGCACCGGAGACCCTTCCTGGTCCCCATGGCTTTCTTTTCGGCCTTCTTCTCCAGCACCTTGTAAGGTGCCGGAACTAGCATCTCTGTCAGGAGTGTGGTTGCTAGATCTTCTGGCAGCAGAGCCGGACAGTTGATCTGCTCCGCCGTCACCATGTAATCCTGTTTGATAAATATGGTGACTTAAAATCCTCCCCTGAATATGATGGGAAAGGTATATCTAGTGATGATCAGAGAACTTACCGGATTGGCGAGCCGCGTGGCGCTGAGTCCGCGGTCCTCGGTTGTGGGAGGAGGTACTTCGGTGGCCTTGAACAGCACCTTCCAGACGTCCTTATGCGTCGTGCCGAAAAGCTCTCGCAGCGTCTGGTGTTCGGCCGGATCGAACTCCCACAGAGTGAATGCCGTCTTTGGCACAGAAGGATTCGGCGGAAGAGCATAACCTGGACCGCATTGAGAAGCTTGATCTTCTTGTCCATCATGTTTTTGATTCAGTTCTGAAGTCCTGTCAGCTCCGCAGGTTCGCCCCAGGCCAGGCCCTTCTTTTCCCAGGAGGTGAGCCACATGGGGATTCCAGATCGGAATTCGGGGGCCGCCGCCCAGTTGGCGTCGCGTGGCTCGATGATGTAGAACCACCCCGATTGCCACCCTTTCACGGTCTCCATGAAGGAGCCGTCAAGCCAGGTAACGTTGGGCATCTTGCCCACCATGGCGCCTCCGCACTCCACTTGCTGGCCGCTCATGATCTTCGGCTTCATGCAGAAGATTCGTAGCCGCAGTCCGAAGTGGGGCTTGATGCGGAGGAAGGCCTCGCACACGACGATAAACGCTGAGATGTTAAGGACGAAATTTGGGGATAGATCATGGAAGTCTAGCCCATAATAAAACATGAGCCCGCAGACAAATGGATGAAGTGGAAATCCTAGTCCGCAGACGAAATGAGAGAGGAACACTACTCTTTCCCGAGACTTTGGAGTGGGGGTATCTGTCCCTCCGCTAGAAGCCTGTGTGCAATGTTTGCAGCCAGGTATCCGGCCGCCCGAAGCTTGGTAATGTCCTCCTCCGTGATGGAGGAGGCCATCAACTTGCCTCCCGCTCCGGACATGCTGCGAATGGTCCTACGAAGAAGGTGAGAACTTGGGCGCTGGGGCTCGAGAGTGTGAGGATGGATGAGCAAAGGAGGAAGAAGGCGTGGGTAAAAATGGGAGATCCTTATCCCTTTATAGAGGTGGCGAAAACTGTGCACCTCCCCGCTTGCCTGATAAAATCGCTTATTTTCCAAGCGCCATGTTAAATGGCACGGCTAGGTTACCCGTAGTCGTATTAATGAGGATCCCGTGATAAGGGGACACGATCTCTGCTTCGACAAGACATGCCAAGGAAACCGCCTTGCAATATGTGCGGTGGCTGGTTGTGGGCAAACGGTTGGAATAATGACTCGACCATGGTGTGATGTCACGTTATCTAAAGTTGTCAGCAGGTTATATTTGTGGGATATTGTTCTCTCTACGGTGGTATGTGAAATTCGTCTTGCAGAGCCGGACATGATTTAAGTGTTCAAGATTTACTTTGGAGTATTCGGAGATGGAACCCGCCTTGCAATGCCGAATTCAATCTTCACGCCGGACTCATCGTCATTGAAGCCTGGTTCAGGGGGTATCCGGACAGCCAGACTATATACTTTGTCCGGACTTTTGGACTATGAAGATACAAGATTCAAGACTTCGTCCCGTGTCCGGATGGGACTCTCCCTTGCGTGGAAGGCAAGCTTGGTGATTCGGATGTTAGATATCCTTCTTTGTAGCCGACTCTGTGTAACCCTAGCCTCCTCCGGTGTCTATATAAACCGGAGGGTTTAGTCTGTAGGACAAGAACAATCATAATCATAGGCTAGCTTCTGGTTTAGCCTCTACGATCTCGTGGTAGATCAACTCTTGTAATACCTATATCATCAAGATCAATCAAGCAGGAAGTAGGGTATTACCTCCATCGAGAGGGCCCGAACCTGGTAAAGCATAGTGTCCCCTGCCTCCTGTTACCATTAGCCTTAGACGCACAGTTCGGGACCCCCTACCCGAGATCCGCCGGTTTTGACACCGACATTGGAGCTTTCATTGAGAGTTCCGCTGTGTGATCGGCAAAAGGATCAATGGCTCGACTGCAGGTCAACTGCAACATCGGGCCACCTCGTTGCCCCTAGGTGCGCCCTCCTGCCTCGTGGCCGCCTCGTTGCCTCTCTGACTTCATCTCCAAGTCTTCTGGTTTGCTTTTGGTCCAAGAAATATCGCGAAGGTTTCATTCTGCTTGGACTCCATTTGGTATTCCTTTTCTGTAAAACTCTAAAATAGGCAAAAAAATATAGAAACTGGCACTGGGCCCGCGGTTAATAGGTTAGTCCAAAAAATAATATAAAATAGCTTATTAAAGCCCATTAAACGTCCAAAATAGATAATATAATAGCATGGAACAATAAAAAATTATAGATACGTTGGAGACGTATGAGAGAGCCACTCAACATTTTCAACGTGGTCTTCTTCTCGGTATGATTCAATAAAAAGAAGAGAAATTTAGAGAAACACACTAAAATATGTCTAGATTTTTTGGTTTTTATTGATCAAGCAAATAAAAAGGGAAAAGAAAAAATGAGAAAAACTATTTACACGAAAAAGCTCCCAACAAAAAAAAAGAACAAGGAAATCTTTTTGGGTTTTCTTTTTAGTTCTATAGCTAACTACTATAGAACAAGGAAATATTTCTGTATTTTCTCAAAGTTTTTCAAACACGCAAGAAGAAAACGAGAAGATAAATTTCACATGGATGATACAATGAAAAAGTGTGGACACCGACAACTGAAATGAAATGTGTGAACATGAATGTAATGTCGGTGGAAATACGTACTCCCCCAGGCTTAGGCTTTTGGCCTAACTTGGTAATCAGTAGTCGAAGAAACCATGGGGTCCTATGTCGAAACGCTGTGGCACGGGTATCTGAGGATCCCACTACTATGGCTCCTCCTCTGCCGCG
Organism: Triticum aestivum; assembly: GCF_018294505.1. Classification (NCBI taxonomy): domain Eukaryota; kingdom Viridiplantae; phylum Streptophyta; class Magnoliopsida; order Poales; family Poaceae; genus Triticum; species Triticum aestivum. The sequence goes on along the minus strand of NW_025228266.1, from coordinate 73,821 downwards.
GCTAAGTTGTTTCGGTAGGCGACAATGTCCGCATGCATAATCCTATATCCACCCCTGGTAATAGGATCAAACAAAGAAGGTGCATGCAATGGAATAATATCATGAGTGTTTTCACTAAAAACCAGGTTATAAGGAATAGGAATGTTAGGGTAATCACTTGCAATAAACTGCTGGTGTTGCATGGCCGCGTGATCTAGGTAAAACTTGGGTAAAGAATAATCATGCAAGCACGAATATCTGAACGTTAAAGCGAGCTGCCAAACGAGTAGCATAAGTACCACCATGTATTTTACCCTTGGACTTATTAATGTGAAGGCAACAGGCCATAATAGCTCCCAAGCTATAAGTGTTGTCACCGTGGAGTGCACGAGTAAAACAGCAAAATTTGGAGCACTGAGTGGGCCTACCTTCTCTCTAGCAAGTAAACACTCTGCAATAAATAGAGCAAAATATTGCACAGCAGGAAAATGCAAGCCAGCGGCAGTGACACTCGACACGCCTCTCTCATCCCCCACTGTCAGATTATGGTAAAAACCATCAAACTCTGCGGGCCTAGGCTCTACTAAACCACCATCAGAAGGGAGCAAGCATATGTCACAAAATTCAGTAAGCGGTATCTAATGGGGTAGCATAAAAATTAAACTGCACCTCAAGGGGATTATTCCTAGGAAGGAAATTAAAACTTTGCACAAAGGAATTTGTAGGAGATGATACTATTCACATTCATCTATGATGAAGTCGGTGAGGCCAGCATTAGCAGCATATTGTGCAAACTCTTGAAGGATTCCAGCCCCTTCCACGAACGGATTATGCAGCCATTCGCACAGCCATACCTCTGTCATTCTCCGGGTTTGGAGATCACTGTCAGATGACTCCCCAATCACTCCCTTATAGTTCTTCCTGGAAGCAAACTTCCTAAAGATACTCATCTTTTTCCTATGAACAAAATTATGAAATTTTTAGTCCACAAAATTTTCTCAACAAAACTTCACAAGATTGATAGCAACTACTCATAGGTATGCATAGAGGCCATAGCAAGCATTCAAACTACTTAGAACTCTAAGAATTCAACATGCAAGCTCATCTACAACAACACCAAGAGCAACTAATTATACAAAATATAAACCACTAAAGAAAAAACTAATTGGACAAACGGAGGAGTCACATACCAAGCAACAATTCCCCGAAACAGTTTCGGAAACAGAGCTTCGAACAAAGAGATCAAAATCCGCGGGTTTGAGAGCAAGAACACGAGAGAGAGAGAGAGAGAGAGAGAGAGAGAGCAATGGTGATTTTTTTGGAGGTAGGTGGTGATGTGGGATGAAGAGATAAGTGAGGGGGCCCACGTGGGGACCACAACCCATCAGGGCACGCTTGGAGGACCTGGCGTGCCCAGGTGGGTTGTGCCCACCTGGTGCACCTCCCTATGATATTATTTGCACCAAAAATTCTTAAATATTCAGAAAAAATCATATAAATTTTCAGAGCATTCTGAGAACTTTTATTTTTGGGTCATCATTTTTTTATTGCATGGAAATTCATAAAATAGTCAACACATGGCACTTTATTTTATTTAACTAATAAAACAGAAAACAAAAGGTAGGGACGGAAGGTAGTGCTTACTAAATTCATAAACTTCATACCTCTAAAAATGATCTATTAATAAGGTTGATCAAGTCTTATTAACAACCACTTTCGATTAGCATGAAACCGAGGAACTTTCATAAATCACTAAGTTACCTCAACAAGGATATGAATGTCCCCAACAATAAGCATTTCATATTTCTTTTTAACAATAGGTAGAGGTAGTTGAAAACTTCCAATTGTGATGGTCGGAGATTTTTCAATAACATTAATACCATTCACTTGGAATTGTTTCTTTGGAAAGTGCACCGTATGTTGATATGAAAAGTTACATTGCTCTTATTGTAATCAATAACAGCACCTGCAGTATTCAAGAAGGTTCTACGCTGGATAATTTACATGTTTTCATCCTCCAGCATCTCAAGTATAACAAAATCAGTCAAAATGGTAACATGAGCAACAAAAACGGGCACATCCTCACAAATACCGATAGGTGTGGCAGTTGACTTATCAGCCATTTGTAAAGATTTTTCAGTGGGTTATTCAAATGAAGTTTTCATCTTCTATATAAAGAGAAAGGCATAATGCTAACACCATGTCCCAAATCACATAAAGCAGCTTTCACATGATTTATTTTCATGGAGCAAGGTATAGTTGGTATTCCAGGATCTCCAAGTTTTTTAGGTACTCCATCCTTAAAATTATAATTAGCAAGAACGATGGAGATTTTAGCTTCTGGTATTTTTCTCTTATTGGTGATGATGTCTTTCGTGTACTTTGCATAAGGAGGCATTTTAAGGATATCAGTCAAGCGAGTACGCGAAAATACTAGCCTCAGCATTTCAGCCAAGCGTTCAAATTCTTCATCATCTTTATTTTTAGTTGACTTAGGTGGAAAGGTCATAGGTTTTTGAACCCATGGTTCTATTTCCTTTCCATGTTTTCTAGCAACAAAGTCTCTTTTATCATATCTTTTATTCTTAGGTTGTGGGTTATCAAGATCAACTACTGGTTCTATCTAAACATCATTGTCTGGTTCTTATTATTTGTTTGAGTGTCTTCATGAACCTCATCATTATCTTTTTCATTATCAGAAGGTGAGTGTTCACTACGAGATTGAGTTTCAGCATCAGAGATAGAAACTTCATTATCAGGAGGTTTTCTACTTCAGGTTCACTAGAGGCATGCAAGGTCCTATCGTTTTTCTATTTCTTTTTCTTTTTAGATGGACTACGTGCATCAGTGTTAAGCCTTTGGGAGTCTTGTTCAATTCTTTTTGGATGTCCCTCAGGATAAAGTGGTTCCTGAGTCATCCTACCTCCTCTAGTCATTACTCTAACAACATGATCATTGATATTATTATTCATTTCATCAAGCAACTCTCTTTGAGATTTAGCAACTTGTTCTAACTAAGTTTGAACCATAGAAGCATGCTTCCCCACACCTATAATATCATTTGAGATTCTAAATAAAAAGTCACTCAAGCGAGCAATCATATCAGAATTGTATTTTAGTTGTTTCATAACATTTGCATTGAGGTGATCTTGTTTTCTAATGTAATTTTCAAACTCATAAAGGCATTGGCTAGGGTGCATATTGTGAGGATTATCATTATCACTGAATTTCATTAGAGAATTTACCTCTACCACCTTAGGCAGTGGTGGTGATCAAGCCCATGTATTTCTTCAATAGGATGTACATTTTTAACATCCTCGGCTTTAATACCATTTTTCTTCATAGATTTCTTTGCCTCTTGCATATCTTCAGGACTAAGATATAAAATACCGCTCTTCTTTGGAGTGGTTTAAGCGGTAGTTCAGGGAGAGTCCAATCATCATAATTTCTCAATAGGTTATTCAATAATTCTTCAGCTAGCCCACAAGTATAGGGGATCGCAACAGTTTTCGAGGGTAGAGTATTCAACCCAAATTTATAGATTCGGCACAAGGGGAGCCAACGTATATTTGTAAGTATTAGCAGCTGAGTTTTCAATTCAACCACACTTGGATATTAATTATCTACAGCAGAGTGATCAGTAGCAAAGTAGTATGATAGTTTTGATAATAGTAGCAGCAGCAATAGTAACGGTAACAGTGATAGCAGTGATTTTGTGGCAAGTGCAACAGTTAGCAGTAGTAACTTAGCAAGATCAATATGTAGGAGAATCATGGGCATTTGATTGATGATTTTTTGGATGATATTCATCATGTGCTAGTTATAACCTAGGGCAATATGGCACTAGTTCCAGTTCATAAATATAATGTAGGCATGTATTCCATAAATAGTCATATGTGCTTATGGAAAGAACTTGCATGACATCTTTTGTCCTACCTTCCCATGGCAGCGGGGTCCTATTGGAAACAAAGGGATATTAAGGCCCCCTTTTAATAGAGAACCGGAACAAAGCATTAACACATGTTGAATACATGAACTCCTCAAACTACGGTCATCACCGGGAGTGGTCCCGACTATTGTCACTCCGGGGTTGCCGGATCATAACACATAGTAGGTGACTATAACTTGCAAGATCGTATCTAGAACATAGTATAATGGTGATAACATAAACAGTTCAGATCTGAAATCATGGCACTCGGGCCCAAAGAACAAAGCATTAAGCATGGCAAAGTCATAGCAACATCAATCTCAAAACATAGTGGATACTAGGGATCAAGCCCTAACAAAACTAACTAGATTACATGATGAATCTAATCTAACTCCTCACCGACCAGCGAGCCTACGAAGGAATTACTCACTCCTGGTGGGGAGCATCATGGAATTAGCGATGGAGAAGGGTTGGTGATGACGAAGATGGAAGATCCCCCTCTCCGGAGCCCCAAACAGACTCTAGATCCGGCCTCCCGATGAAGAATAGGAGAAGGCGGTGGCTGCATCTCGTAGAACGCGATAATTCTTTCTCCCTAAATGTTTTCTGGAAACATAGTATTTTATAGCGTCAGTTTTAGGGTCTGCGGAGCCACCATGTGGGGACAACCCACTTGGGCGTGCCTAGAGGGGGGCGCGCCCTGGTGGGTTGTGCCCACCCAGGTGCCCCCCTCCCGTGGTTCTTAGCTCCAGAAATTCTCTATTATTATATGAAAAATCCTTGCAAAGTTTTGTTCCATTCCGAGAACTTTTATTTCTGCACAAACAACACCATGGTAGTTCTGCTGAAAGCAGCGTCAGTTCGGGTTTGTTTCATTCAAATCATGCAAATTAGAGTCCAAAACAAGAGGAAAAGCATTAGGAAAAGTAGATACATCGGAGACGTATCAGCCGTGGCGGGTGCTTGGCATCTTGCCAGACGGTGGGAATCAGGTTACAAATGTCAAGGATGATGACGCTGCGCTGGCTGTCAGGGTCCGGTAAGGAGATCTAGAACCGTCGAGTAGGGTGTTTGTGGATTGGCTCTAGTAGGGTGGACTACGGTGTGGGCGAAGCGGATCTGAGGCCGTGGACGAGGGCGTCGGTGAAGCTGCCCCGGTGGCTGGGTTTAGGATGGTGTCAAGGATGCAGATCTACAGCCTGGACGGGGCGTCAGAATATGCTCCGGTAGGTTGGACGAGGGTGCGATGAAGTGGATCTGAGGCCATGGACTTGTGCGTTGGCAAAGCGGTGCCGGTAGGGTTGAGAATGGTATTGGCGAAGCTACTCCGGTAGGGTTGACGATGGTGTCAGCGAAGCGGCTCCGGTAGGGTTGAGGAAGGTATCGGCAAAGAGGATCAGATGCCGTCGACGAGGGCGTCGGTGGGGCAGCTCCGGGGGGTTTGGACGAAGCGTCTATGGTGGGGAGTACAAAGGAGACGCTGCAGATGCGCTCGGTTGACGAGAGTACTAACAAAGTAGATCTGGCGTCGTGGACAAGGCCAACACTGATGGGATGTGGTACAGTGGTGGATGAGCAGTCTACTTGTTTCTAGGGGAGGTGGGAGGGGTAGATGTGGCTGTAGAAGTAGATCCGGCGAGGTGGACGCCGCTGGCAGTGAATGGGCTCTGGTACACCGGTGGATGAGAAATATAGGGTTTCGAGAGGGGAGGGGTAGAAAGGACAATGAAGTACGGACGACGTGATGTAAGATGCTCTAGTGCTGTGGAGTTAGTCA
>NW_025228266.1:58900-67408 GCF_018294505.1 Triticum aestivum | reverse complement strand
TTGTACGTTCACACGGGCGCGACCAATCGTTTTGGTGTAGAGGCGCATTCACAAAAAAGGATCAAATGCTCAGCCTATGTATTTCTTGTGTAAATAGATAATTTAGTGCCATTGGTTATTTACTTTAAACATAATGCATTGACGTGTTATTGTAGAGGCGTACAAAAAGAAATGGATATTGTAGCCCTAAAAAATAAATGGATATTGTAGTCCGCTACTTAAAAGTGTTACCTCATATGATTACATAGCCTCCATTTCATAAATTGCGAACCCATCAAATTCATATATAAATATTACATATATTACTTCATAATAGAACCTTAAATCATCCAAGACTAATGAATTTGAATGCAAGACCAAAAATGGTGCATGTACATGATAGCTACATCGGTTGTTTGAAGAAACATCACTGTAACTTTGGCATGCACAATTTAAAAGGATTATTTAGAAGAAAAAAATGTGATATGTGAGTGTCCAATCTTTATAGTGTTGAATTGATATTGTATCTTTGGCCACAATACGAAATAGATACTGATTTATGTTCAAGCGATGCACATCCATGATCGCTAGATAATGATACGTGAATGAATTGTGCAATCTCTCTCACACACATACATATCTCATTTATTTGTGGGCATCGGAATCACACACGCACACTTCGTGTATTTCTCTCCCTCCGTCCAGGTTAGAAATAATCTTTCTACCCCATCCTACAAGTCTCTCACACAGAAACACACACGCTCTTTCTATCGAACACACCCACCCCTTTAATTCGCCCACCCACCGCCACTAATCTCTCAAAGTATAATTATGTCTCGCACTGCCTATGGTTAACTTGAGTCCGAAACCATATGAATACATACAATGGGATTCCAGTAGAGCACCTTTTGTTTTGAGATTTCGCTCTCTCTCACACACGCGCGCGCGCGCGCACGTGCGTAGACATTGTTTCTCTCTTCATTTTTTTCCGGCACTTGCATGCACACCGCTTGTTTATCTCCGTGATGCTTTAAGTATGCCTCGCACACATGCTATCTACCTATCCCTTAATATAGATATATGTCACACAAACCCTTTCTCCCTATATCTAAGTGTCACTGCCCCCCCCACACCCACACACACACACACACTTCCTGACACCGAAGGAGTAGGGTGACACCTTGATCTTGATACTAATCTATATACTGGCTTCTCTCTCAAACACACACACACACACACACTACCTGACACCGAAGGAGTAGGGTGGCACCTCGATCTTCATAGTAATCTATCTACTATAGCTTCTCTCTCAAACACACACACACACTCGCTAGTTGTGCCTCTATGCCTACCGCGTGCACACTCTCTATACGTCTTTCTCTCCCTCCATGAGAATTCGTCGCCCTTCAAGAATTCGTCGACCTACACATCCACGTATATGAGCAAGTCGTGTACATAGGTATCGACGAGTCCAGTGAGGACGCTACGACGTTGGCCTTCCTCAACCAGCTGGAAGCCTTGGATGCCTTTGTTGAGAAGCACCTTGACCTCGCCACAAAATCCGCCGCTCCTTAGCCATTAGTCGGTGGCCCGGTGCATTGAGTTGAGGAGGAGGAGGTCGTACGTTGATGGATGCATCTTTCTTCTTGCCTCCTATAACCCCCACTGTGATCGCATCATCGTGGCCTTAATTCTTATTATGCTATTGCATTCTTGTTCCAATCAATACAGACATGTGTGATCCCTTTGCTTAATTATATGCATTACTGTAACTAGTACTCCATCCGTCAGTTTATAAGTTGTGTTTATCTTTTCCACCAACTTCGTAATTTACATTTGATGCTTGACCCGACCTATGAACTACTCCCAAATTCAAAAACTGAGACCGAACCTATAAATGCAAAACTACTCGTGCAGCACGCCTATCACGTTCGCAAGTTGAAAACAAGAAACTAGAACACACATATGAAGCATGTCCCTTCCCCATCGCATATCACACAGTCGTTCCAACCCCCTGGTCAACGCACATTAGCTGGGCTTTATATCACTACAACACGTGGGACCGCATGTGACCAAACCGATGATGCGCCAACCTAGCTACTACCCTGCTTATTGTGCCAAGGAGCAGAACCAAATCTTACAATTTATACATGTTTTCTACTCCCATAAAAGACTCAGTTGGTGATGGTGGTGTGTCTGCCTTCCGTCATTTCTGACCATTAGATCTGCATCTAACGGTTGTGAGATAAGTTATGGCATTTTGCAACAATAGCCCACTTCTCTGCTCCAATGTGCAGAAAACCCCTTATTATCTCGAAAGCAACCACATCCCTTCGTCACCTCATGAAAACAGCCTGAGAAATATATTTTGTGTGAAAAGTAATATATTTGTAGTGGTATATATGTATATGAAAAGAAGAGTGTTTTCTTTCAAGTTTGTGAACAAGTACTATTCTACTTTGGATCCATTGCAAAGCACGGGCACATTGCTGGTAAAAGGAAAAGGCTTGCCGCTTTCGTGTTGCACCCCCACACGCCTGGGAATCGGGAGTACTCAACGGCCCATCCAGCATGCCACATAGGTAGGGAAGGCATGTTGCCTAGCATTTTCACTTTCATGTGGGACAACAGTTGAGAAAACCGCACCCTGCCCGCCGCGTTGGAAAATAGAAACGAGGAGGGGAAGATCTAGTTATAGCATGGAAGCCAAGAAATTTGGTGTCAGATGGAGCTCGTTGATAGAGTAGGAGCACTCTGTACTACTACTCCTACTAGTACGAAGTTTGTAATACAACTAGTACTACCACTATACAACTAGGTACGTGCGCGGCACACCATCATAGGAACACAAAATGGGAAGATCTTGTTTTGAGTGATTTATCTTTTTTTCAGTCAACGTAGCATGAATAATATGATGTGGGGGCCACCCATGAAGCTTATGTGGCTTGGTTGCATGGCTAGGAAAGGCTAGAGAAAAATAAATAGATAATGTGTTTAAAGTGCACTCATTAAATAGATACTTTGGATCCATTGCAACGCATGGCCGGCACATTGGTAGTAGTAAGAAACAAATTATGGGTTTGGCACGAGTTCGTACTATGGGAGCACCAGAGCCTGGCGCATGAGTTACATTTCCCTTTCGAGGCCCACGGGGCCGAGCTTCAGTGGCTTAGTGCACCGGCCTATGAGTCAACAACATGTGGACCTTAAATGCAGATGGCCCACATGTCATTCTCATGAAAGCAGAGTGGCAGTGGGACCGAGAGGGGTGAGGCACAAGTCAGCGGACGAGGCTTTCCTGCTTCCCTCCCATGCTCCGATCTGTACTCCCGCACCACTAATTTTCATCCAATGGTCATAATAGATTTCCCCGTGTGGGTTATCTATAGCCTCAAAGAAAGGTAAACAAAGGTCGTATTTCCAGGAAATAATTTCCTGCATGAATCTGTACACGCATGTAAGACCCTTTCTTTCTTGCTCATCTTCCTCGGGATCATCAGCTGCGTTGATAATGTCGGTGGAAACGCCAGAGCGTTGCAACAGGTGCCTGCCTAAGCCATGTAGCATGCTGCGGCGCCAGCGAGTACCACCTCCTCCACGCCAACATCTGCATCTAGGCCATGCACATGCAGGTGCTCCCGTAGTATTTTACCCGCATGTTTGACTGCAGTACCACACTGATCTTGGACGAGACCATGGAGCTTATGGCCAAGAAAAGTGTTTGCTCGGCTGGTGCATGTCGAGGTTCTTGACTATTGTGAAGTGTCACACGACGTATACTAGCTCGCACTCCGGATGAGCGGCAGGGTGCTGCTCCCGATCGTCAGAGGTGCAACGGCAACGACAGCCGGGTGGGAGCTTGGGCGGGAGCCAGTGATCTACCCGGGGCACATAGCTCGACTTAGGCTCGAGATTCCGACCACTTACACCATCTCAAGGATGTACCACCCAGCGACAAGGCTGGGATGCTGGATACGTATAGGTGCGTGCTCGTGGGCGGGAGCAACCTGCTCAATGGATATCGGTTTACGAACTTGATGTACTCGACGTAGTTAAGCTAGTGAGCCTATAGGTGTTCTTGCCATCGTACGTTGGTGCGTGGCTCAACAGCGTGCGGCCATGTGCCAGCGTAGTTCAGCTACAGGGAAGTGGCATTGGTGTGGTTCGAGATGCCCAGTTTTCCATTGTCGCGGCGGTGTTTGTGACTCACTCGTTCGAGTTGAGCCGACCGGTGGTGGCCTGGCCGTGCCGAGGCTGCCACAGCTGGACGTCGGGGCGTTATGAGGCGTAGATGTCCATGGAAGGAAACTATGGCAATTTTGCAAAAAGATTCCCACACCCCTCTCCACATTTGCAAATAAGGCCTTCCCTCGTTCATACTTTTCTCCCACAAGATAAACTACTCATACAAATGCATCTTGATGTTCCGTGGAACACACTGGCATCTTGCTAGTAAGACACAAATCTCGAGTTTGGCACGAGTTCGTGTAGCGGTAGCACCACAAGGCCTGACGCAGGAGTTACATTTACCTCTCGGGGCCCATGAGACTGAGCTTCAGCGTCTTACTACACCTACCTTCGAGTCAATAACATGTGGACCCGATAGGTGGCTAGTCCACATGTCATGCTCCCAAAGGCAGCGGGGCGGTGGGGCCGAGAGGGGTGAGACACAGGTCGGGGGACGTGTGGTGTCATGGGTTCGAGCGACATCGTGAGAATTGCGTGTGGCAGTGGTAGAAACTTGATGCTCGCTGATACGTCTCCAACATCTATACCTATACTAATTTGTGACTTCCTAAAAATTTCCACGTTAATTAGATTTTAAGAGCCGTTAATCTTGTGGGACCGAATTTTTACGGTGTAGATCAATTCACAGAAAAAAAATAACGCGTCTTTTTTTTAAATCATCTAAAAACGGACAGATCTCCTTGGCTCCCAGAATCGCTAAACCTCTCTCTCTCTCAATATCTCAGGTCCCCGTTATCTTTACAATCCTTTCCATGGCTCCAGCCCAATCGCCCAATCTCTCACCTTTCTCTCTAAGGGGGTGTTTGTTTCCAGGGACTTTTTTGTGTAGGGGCTAGAAAAAGTCCTCTTAGAGACATTTTTACCAAACGGGAGGGACTTTAGGGACTAAACTAGGCATTTGGGACTAAATGAAGAAGACTCTCAAGGAGAGTCTTTTTTGGGACTTTTTGGGACTTTTCCAACAATGCCCCTCCATGCATTCATTGGCCCGCCACCCCATGGTGTTGTTTATTAATTGTTATTTTTCTATATACTGGGGGCAACATGGTCATTTAATAACCTCTAGGAAGGGACTAGGGACTTTTTAGTCTCTGGAAATAAACAGGGAGGGATTTTTTAGGGACTAGGGACTTTTTAGTTGGGACTAGAAAATTTCCTAGGACTTATGAACCAAATAGGGCCTAATTCTCTCAGATCTCCTTAATCTCCATAATCGTTAATCCTCTCTCTCTCTCTCAATCTCTCAGGTCTCCTTGATCTCCAGAATCCTTGCCATGGCTCCTGCCCAATTGATTCTCCGCAATCTTCCTCCTTGCCATGCATCCATGTTTCCAGATCATTAATCCATTTGGTTGGGCATGGATCTATCAATACCAAACTGACGGATCCATCAACATCTATGGCCGAATAAGAACAAGTATAGGTGGATTTTACAGCGGAGTAAGAGGCGGCAGGGTACAAAAACAAGCTCGGAGATTTCCTATACAAAAGAGCACAAGGCACCTCAAACTCGAGGTTGGTTCGTTGGATACACTATAATCCATCAGTCAACCCCATGTTGTCGGCCGTCCTTGAGTTGTTCTTCCCGATAACTTTGCGGCCTAAAGCACAAGTCGACGATGCTTACCACTCTGTTTGTCTCTCAACAGATGTGCAAGTACACAATCTTGGTGGCTTGATCTATTCTCCTCCCTGCAGGCGCACACACGCACATGGGAAAACATGCCCCTGATCTCGGTGTTATACCCAGCCATTGCTCAAATTGTTTTGGTAAAATAGCCATCACTCAAATTGAAATAGGAGAGGAGAGACCCTTTGTTGTACTTCTTGACTTCCTGTACAGGTTGTTGTTGTCAGAGGTCGTCCTGCTCTTGTGGAGGGCCTGAAGATCAGGTTCATATTAATGAAGCAAGATGGTCAACGATGGTGCCCTGCTGCCAAAGGCTTCAGCGACATTGATGCATTACCTGGCATGCGGGTCTCCACTAATTTAATCTTTTCAACGACAATAATATATGTTAATGTTCTTTTGTATTCCTGTTTGAACAAACGGAAGGGGCCTGCATATTGATTCCTAAGATCATCTACTGACTCAGTGTTAGCTAATAGTTCTGATATTTGTGTTCAACTTTCAGAAAAACTAAGGAGTATAAATTTAATGTCAAAGGATACATTCAGAGGCACAATCATGGCGTCAAGGGGTGGAGAGTAATGGAGCCTGTTACCGTATAGCACCAGGTCGAGAGACTTCTCACCGATCCGTGTAGGCGGAGATATAGCTATTTTTAAAAAATAGGTACTAGCCGTTCAGGGTGGGTTCGTGCTTGGTTGCAGTAGGAACGATCCAGTTATTATCATACAATCTGTACTTATCTATAAATATATGTGCCCCTGATCTCGGTGTTATAACCAGCCATTGCTCAGATTGTTTTGGTAAAACAGCCATCACTCAGATTGAAATAGGAGAGATCCATTGGTGTACTTCCTGTACAGGTTGTAGTTGTCGGAGGTCGTCCTGCTGTTGTGGAGGGCCTGAAGACCAGGGTTCAAATTAATGAAACAAGATGGTCAATGGTGATGCCCTGCTGCCAATGGCTTCAGCGACATTGATGCATTACCTGGCAATGGCATGCAGGTCTCCACTAATTTCATCTCTTCAACGACAATAATAGTATATGTTAATATTCCTTTGTATTCCTGTTTGAACCAACGAAAGGGGCATGCATATTGATTCCTAAGATCAGCTACTGACGTAGTGTTAGCTAATAGTTCTGATATTTGTGTTCCACTTTCAGACAAACTAAGGCGGATAAAATTTAATGTCAAATGATACATTCAGAGGCACAATCATGGCAACAGGTGCTGGACAGTAATGGAGTTTGTTATCGTATAGCACCAGGTCGAGAGACTTCTCACTGTATAGCACCTTTTGATTAATGTTATTTTTTGCTACTTAAAAGAAATTGGTTGATATTGGTAACATGATAGCTGTCCCTCTATAAAGTTCATTCCAATCACCAAGATACAATTGATCACTCCAGACACATAATAACTTTTTTGTAATATATATAGAATTTTCCGTGGAAAAAATTATCTTTTGTACTTGCGAACAAGTATCTCTTTCCAGATATATTTTAGAGGAAAAATAGCGTGGAGCACCTCTTAGGCAGAACATTATAAGACAATGAGTAACTGAAATTGCATATGAATCTGAATAAGCTACTTATTATTACTTCAATTACATAATGTAGTCCTACATATTATCGTGTAGTAATTGAACTTATATTTTGAGGAACAAGTTTGTAAGTGCATAAGTAACAACTGAATATGTGGATATGGCTGATTAGCGCTACACTCTGCCCCGAAAAAGATGACATTTCACAAACTGACATTGTCCTAAACAAGCGTCTTAGACCATTATTTGGTACATACAATTATTAGTGAACAGTATGTAGAATTTAAACAATACATGTGCAAAAATTGACACACTAAGTTTGCTACACGACCAGAATGTTATCAATCAATATGAATTTTATTCTTGATGGATATATAAATCATGCATATATAGACAACCGAACGCAAACTACATTCAATGGTAAGAACTATAAATGTATTTTCCCAATATTATGACAATTAGGCATTAACTACACTAGCCCGTGCAACTTCACGGGTTGACGACTAGTATCTATAATTTTTGATTGTTCCATGCTATTATATTATCCATCTTGGATGTTTTATATGCATTTATATGTTATTTTATATGATTTTTGGGACTAACCTATTAACCTAGAGCCCAGTGCCAGTTTGTTTTCTTCTTGTTTTTGACTTTTGCAGAAAAGGAATATTAAATGGAGTCCAAATGAGCTGAAAAGTTATGGTGATTTTTTATGGACCAGAAGAAGCCCCCGAAGCAAAAGAGTTGGGCCAGATGAGCCATGAGGCCTCCAGAAGGGTGGAGGGGGCGCCCTACCCCCTAGGCGTGCCCTTCGTCCTTGTGGGCTCCTCGTGGACCCCCCTGACTTGTTCTCAACGCCAAAAACTCTTATAAATGCAGAAAACCCCGAAAAGAAACCTATATCAGGAGTTCAGCCACCGCAAGCCTGTGTGGCCATGAAAAGCCAATCAGGAGCCCGTTCCAGCACCCTTCCGGAGGGGGAAACCATCACCGGTGGCCATCTTCATCATCCCGGTGGTCTCCATGACAAGGAGGGAGTAGTTCACCCTCGGGGTTGAGGGTATGTACCAGTAGCTATGTGTTTGATCTCTCTCTCTCTCTCTCTC
>NW_025228266.1:47330-58013 GCF_018294505.1 Triticum aestivum | reverse complement strand
GGATTGAGTCTTTAAGGATTTGAGAACACTTGATGTATGTCTTGCATGTGCTTATCTGTGGTGACAATGGGATATTCACGTGATCCACTTGATGTATGTTTTGGTGATCAATTTGCGGGTTCTGTGACCTTGTGAACTTATGCATAGGGGTTGGCACACGTTTTCGTCCTGACTCTCCGGTAGAAACTTTGGGGCGCTCTTTGAAGTTCTTTGTGTTGGTTTGAATAGATGAATCAGAGATTGTGTGATGCATATCGTATAATCAAACCCGTGGATACTTGTGGTGACATTGGAGTATCTAGGTGACATTAGGGTTTTGGTTGATGTGTATTTTAAGGTGTTATTTTAGTACGAACTCTAGGGTTGTTTTTGGCACTTATAGGAATAGCCCAATAGATCGATCAGAAAGAATAACTTTGAGGTGGTTTTGTACCCTACAATAATCTCTTCGTTTGTTCTCCGCTATTAGCACTACAAAAAAAGACACATCCGTGACATTTTGGGCCGAACGAAAAAATATATGTCATACTTATGACACTTCTATGACGATAATTGTGACAAAACCCGGTATCATCATAGATGTGGTGGGCTCCTACTTCTATGACAAAAAATCATGACTGAAAATGGGCTTTTCGTCCTGGGCAGGCCGGAGACGCAGCTGCATGACATTCTTTGGGCCGTCCACGACGGAAAAAACCATGGTAGAAGCGAGGGCGAGGAAAATTTCGGGCAGTTCCCGGTTATGGTGGGTGGTCGGGGGCCGAGCGATGCACGTTTCTCTTGTACCGTACGCGCGTGGGTGCGAGGCGTTGGGCTCTAACTGAACACGAGCAAGGCATCGCCTTACTGAACCCGAGCGATTGCACTGCAGGCTCTGCATTATTGAACCCGAGCGATCGAGTGATTTCTTCGCTACTGCTGCTAACTGAAGCCGATCGATGCTGCCTCTGGATGAACAGTGAGCATTGCTGGGGGGGTTGGATGAACAGTTCCCGGTGGAGGTGGATGAAAAGGACCCCGTGGTGTTGCCTCTGGATGAACAGGACCCCGATCGATCGAGCCGGTTGGGGCTCGATGAACAGGACCCCATGGAGGGCTGGATGAACAGGACAACCCCGTGGAGGGCTGGTTGAACAGTAGATGGTGGAGGGCTGGATAAACAGTATCCCGTGGAGGGGTGGTTGAACAAGAGCCCATGGAGAGGGCTGGTTGAACAGTAGCCGGTGGAGTAGCGTGCGGTGGAGGCTGGATGAACAGTCGCAGGTGGAGGCTGGAGGAGGTCGACGGTGGATGAATAGTAGCCCGTTGAGGCTGGAGGAGGTCGACGGTGGAGATTAACAGTATCACGTGGGGTCCCTTTTTGTGGTATGCCACACCCCTCCCAATGAACAGGACCCCCATTTCGACCGTAGCGCTCCAACACAAGTCTGTTTCCTCCGTTTTGTGGTACGCCACACCCCTCCCGATCAACAGGACCCCGTTTCGACCGTAGGAGGTCCAACACAAGTCAGTTTCCTCCATTCTGCGGTACGCCATGTCTCGTTTCCATCGGTTGTTCCGTCCAAGCCCTCCCGATGAACACGACAATGCATTCTGTTCCAACCCAACCGGCTGGCTCCCCATGAACACGACAACGACGCAGTTTCTCCGTTCCAACCCAGCCATGTACACGAGCCCTGGCTGTACGTATGCACGAGTAGGCGTTCGAGACCCCGCCCATATGTACGTATGTGGCCATATTTACTTTCTTGCACCCTCGTCGTTGTACATACGTGTACATGCTACGTGCGCGCCTCTACTATGACACGTGCGCGTCTACATCGACTAGTATGTACATACAAGTTCGTGATATGTTCATTTTGCATCATGCTTTTACATTGATATTTATTGCATTACGGGTTGTTATTACACGTTATGTCACAATACTTATGGCTATTCTCTCTTATTTTACAAGGTTTATCATGAAGAGGGAGAATGCCGGCAGCTGGGATTTTGGCTGGAAAAGCAGCAAATATTGGAAACCTATTCTGCACAGCTCCAAAAGTCCTGAAACTCCACGAAAGTCATTTTTAGAATTAATAAGAATTGTTGAGCAAAGAAAGTACTAGAGGGGGCCCACACCCTGGCCACGAGGGTGGCGGGCGCCCCCCTCCCCCTACTGGGCATGCCCCCTGTCTCGTGGGCCCCTGGTGGCTCTCCGGTGCCCGTATTCTGCTATATGAAGGCTTTTACCCTGGAAAATATCATAAGCAAGCTTACGGGACGAAACTCCGCCGCCACGAGGCGGAACCTTGGCGGAACCAATCTAGGGCTCCGGCGGAGCTGTTCTGCCGGGGAAACTTCCCCCCGGGAGGGGGAAATCATCACCATCATCATCACCAACGATCCTCTCATCAGGAGGGGGTCAACCTCTATCAACATCTTCATCAGCACCATCTCCTCTCAAAACCCCAGTTCATCTCTGGTATCCAATCTTGTATCAAAACCACAAATTGGTACATGTGGGTTGCTAGTAGTGTTGATTACTCCTTGTAGTTGATGCTAATTGGTTTACTTGGTGGAAGATCATATGTTCAGATCCTTAATGCATATTAATACTCCTCTAATCATGAAGATGAATATGCTTTGTGATTACTTACATTTGTTCCTGAGGACATGGGTGAAGTCTTGCTATTAGTAGTCATGTGAATTTTGTATTCGTTCGATATTTTGATGAGATTTATGTTGTCTCTCCTCTAGTGGTGTTATGTGAACATCGACTACATGACACTTCACCATTATTTGGGCCTAGAGGAAGGCATTGGGAAGTAATAAGTAGATGATGGGTTGCTAGAGTGACAGAAGATTAAACCCTAGTTTATGTGTTGCTTTCATAAGGGGCTGATTTGGATCCACTAGTTTCATGCTATGGTTAGGTTTACCTTAATACTTCTTTTGTAGTTGCGGATGCTTGCATTAGGGGTTAATCATAAGTGGGATGCTTGTCCAAGAAATGGCAGTACCCAAGCACCGGTCCACCCACATATCAAATTATCAAAGTAACGAACGCGAATCATATGAGCGTGATGAAACTAGCTTGACGATAATTCCCATGTGTCCTTGGGAGCGCTTTTCTCATTATAAGAAATTGTCCAGTCTTGTCCTTTGCTACAAAAAGGATTGGGCCACCTTGCTGCACTATATTTACATTCATTACTTGTTACCCGTTACAAATTATCTTATCACAAAACTATGTGTTACCTACAATTTCAGTGCTTGCAGAGAATACTTACTGAAAACTGCTTATCATTTCCTTCTGCTCCTCGTTGGGTTCGACACTCTTACTTATCGAAAGGACTATGATAGATCCCCTATACTTCTGGGTCATCTCTTTTCTAGTGACGTTGCCGGGGAGTGAAGCGCCTTTGGTGAGTGGAACTTGGTAAGGAAACATTTATATAGTGTGCTGAAATTTTCTGCCACTTGTTACTAAGGAAACTAATCCTTTGAGGGGCTTGTTCGGGGCATCTTCGCCCCGACCAGTAGAGCAAAGAGTTGCTCCTCAACCTACTAAACCTACTGAAAATGTTTACTTTGAGATTCCTTCGGGTATGATAGAGAAACTGCTAGCTAATCCCTTTGCAGGAGATGGAACATTGCATCCCGATTTACACCTTATCTATGTGGATGAAGTTTGTGGATTATTTAAGCTTGCAGGTATTCCCGATGATGTTGTTAAGAGGAAGGTCTTCCTTTATCTTTGAAGATAGATGCATTGACATGGTATAGGCTATGTGATGATACGGGATCTTGGAACTATAAACGATTGAAATTGGAATTTCACCAGACGTTCTATCCTATGCATCTTGTTCATCGTGATCGTAATTATATATATAATTTTTGGCCTTGCGAAAGAGAAAGTATCACTCAAGCTTGGGGGAGGCTTAATTCAATGTTATATTCATGCCCCAATCGTGAGCTCTCAAGAGATATGATTATTGAAAAAAATTATGCTCGGCTTTCTCTCAATGATCGCACCATGCTTGATACTTCATGTGTTGGTTCTTATATGCCGAAGACTACCGAATTCAAGTGGGATTTACTGGAAAGAATTAAACGCAACTCTGAAGATTGGGGTTCCGACAATGGTATGGAGTCAGGTATGACACCTAAGTTTGATTGTGTTAAATATTTTATGGATACCGATGCTTTTCGTGGATTTAGCGCTAAATATGGACTTGACTCCGAGATAGTAGCTTCTTTTTGTGAATCTTTTGCTGCTCACGTTGATCTCCCTAAGGAGAAGTGGTTTAAATATAATTCTCCCACTGAAGTAAAAGTAGTTGCACCTATTACAGTTGAAGAAAAGACTATTACTTATAATGATCCTATTGTTCCTACTACTTATGTTGAGAAACCACCTTTTGCTGTTAGAATAAAGGATCATGATAAAGCTTCAACTGTTGTTCGTAAGAGTAATACTAGAACTTATACACCTCCTGAGCAAATTAAAGTTGAACCTAATATTGCTATGGTTAAAGATCTCTTGGATGATAATATAGATGGGCATGTTATTTACTTCTGTGATGAAGCTGCTAATATTGCTAGACCAGATGCTAAGATACATAGACCTGTTGTAGGCATGCCTGTTATTTATTTTAAAATAGGAGATCATTGTTATCATGGATTATGTGATATGGGTGCTAGTGCTAGTGCAATACCTCATTCTTTATATGAAGACATTATGCATGATATCGCACCCGCTGAAATAGAAGGTATTGATGTTACTATTAAGCTTGCCAATAGAGATACTATTTCACTAGTTGGGATTGTTAGAGATGTTGAAGTCTTGTGTGGGAAAGTTAAATATCCTATTGATTTTCTCGTCCTTGGTTCCCCACAAGATAGCTTTTGTCCCATTATACTTGGCAGACCCTTCTTGAATACTGTTAATGCTAGGATTGATTGAAAAAAGGATGTTGTTACAATAGGCTTAGTGGATATGTATCATGAGTTTAATTTTGCTAAGTTCCGTAGACAACCCCATGATAAAGAATTACCTAGTAAGGATGAAATTTTTGGTCTTGCTTCTATTGCCGTGCCTCCTACTGATCCATTAGAACAATATTTGCTAGACCATGAAAATGATATGTTTATAATGAAAGAAGGGAAATAGATGAAGTATTCCGTCAATAGGGTCCTATTCTGAAACACAACTTGCCTGTTGAAATCCTAGGGGATCCCCCTCCACCCAAGGGTGATCCCGTGTTTGAGCTCAAACATTTACCTCATAATCTTAAATATGCTTATCTAGATGAAAAGAAGATATATCCTGTTATTATTACTGCTAACCTTTCAAAGCAATAAGAGGAAAGATTATTGAAAACTCTGAAGAAGCACCGTGCTGCTATTGGATATACTCTGGATGATCTTAAGGGCATTAGTCCCACTCTATGCCAACACAAAATTAAATTGGACGAAGGCTCCAAACCAGTTAGAGATCATCAACGACGGTTAAATCCTAAGATGAAAGAAGTGGTAACAAAGGAGATACTAAAGCTCCTTGTGGCAGGTATAATTTATCCCGTTGCTGATAGTTATTGGGTAAGCCCTGTCCGTTGCATCCCTAAGAAGGGAGGTATTACTGTCGTTCCTAATGATAAAGATGAATTGATCCCACAAAGAATTATTACAGGTTATAGGATGGTAACTGATTTTCGTAAATTAAATAAAACTACTAAGAAAGATCATTACCCTTTACCTTTTATTGATCAAATGCTAGAAAGACTATCCGAACACACACATTTCTGCTTTATAGATGGTTATTATGGTTTCTCTCAAATACCTGTGTCAACGGTGGATCGATCAAAAACTACTTTTACTTGCCCTTTTGGTACTTTTGCTTATAGACATATGCCTTTTGGTTTATGTAATGCACCTGCTACCTTTCAAAGATGCATGATTGCTATATTCTCTGACTTTTGTGAAAAGATTTGTGAGGTATTCATGGATGACTTCTCCGTTTATGGATCCTCTTTTGATGATTGCTTGAGCAACCTTGATCGTGTTTTGCAGAGATGTGAAGACACTAGTCTTGTCTTGAATTGGGAAAATTTCCACTTTATGGTTAATGAAGGCATTGTATTGGTGCATAAATTTCTAAAAGAGGTATTGAAGTTGATAAAGCTAAAGTTGATGCTATTGAAAAGATGCCATGTCCCAAGGACATTAAAGGTATAAGAAGTTTCCTTGGTCATGTCGGTTTTTGTAGGAGGTTCATTAAGGACTTTTCTAAAATCTCTAGGCCTCTAACTAATTTATTGCAAAAATATATTCCTTTTGTCTTTGATGATGAATTTGTAGAAGCATTTGAAATACTAAAGAAAGCTTTGATCACTACACCTATTGTTCAGCCACCTGATTGGAATTTGCCCTTTGAAATTATGTGTGATGCTAGTGATTATGCTGTAGGTGTTGTTCTAGGGCAAAGAGTTGATAAGAAATTAAATGTTATCCAGTATGCTAGTAAAACTCTTGATACTGCCCTAAGAAATTATGCTACCACTGAAAAAGAATTCTTAGCAGTTGTATTTGCTTGTGATAAGTACAGACCTTATATTGTTGATTCTAAAGTTACAATTCAGACTGATCATGCTGCTATCAAATATCTTATGGAAAAGAAAGATGCTAAACCTAGGCTTATTAGATGGGTTCTCTTGCTCCAAGAACTTTATTGGCATATTATTGATAGAAAAGGAGCTGAGAACCCCGCTGCAGACAACTCGTCTAGGTTAGAGAATGTTCTTGATGACCCACTACCTATTGATGATAGCTTTCCTGATGAACAATTAGCGGTCATTAATGCTTCTCGTACTGCTCCTTGGTATGCTGATTATGCTAATTACATTGTTGCTAAATTATACCACCTAGTTTCACATACTAGCAAAAGAAAAAGTTCTTTTATGATTTAAGACATTACTTCTGGGATGACCCACACCTTTATAAAGAAGGAGTAGATGGTGTTATTAGACGTTGTGTACCTGAGCATGAACAGGAACAGATCCTACGCAAGTGTCACTCCGAGCCATATGGAGGACACCACGCTGGAGATAGAACTGCACATAAGGTATTGCAATCCGGTTTTTATTGGCCTACTTTCTTCAAAGATGCCAGTAAGTTTGTCTTGTCTTGTGATGAATGTCAAAGAATAGGTAATATTAGTAGACGTCGAGAAATGCCTATGAATTATTCTCTTGTTATTGAACCATTTGATGTTTGGGGATTTGATTATATGGGACCTTTTCCTGCCTCTAATGGATATACACATATTTTAGTTATTGTTGATTACGTTACTAAGTGGGGAGAAGCTATTCCAACTAGTAGTGCTGATCATAACACTTCTATTAAGATGCTTAAAGAAGTTATTTTTCTGAGATTTGGAGTCCCTAGATATCTCATGACTGATGGTGGTTCACATTTTATTCATGGTGCTTTTCGTAAAAGCTTGCTAAGTATGATGTTAATCATAGAATTGCATCGCCATATCACCCACAGTCTAGTGGACAAGTAGAGTTGAGTAATAGAGAGCTCAAATTAATTTTGCAAAATACTGTCAATAGATCTAGACAGAATTGGTCCAAGAAACTTGATGATGCATTATGGGCCTATAGAACTGCATATAAGAATCCTATGGGTATGTCTCCGTATAAGATGGTTTATGGAAAAGCATGTCACTTACCTCTCGAACTTGAAAATAAGGCATATTGGGCTATTAAAGAGCTCAATTATGACTTCAAACTTGCCGGTGAGAAGAGGTTATTTGATATTAGCTCACTTGATGAATGGAGAACCCAAGCCTACGAGAATGCCAAGTTGTTCAAAGAAAAAGTTAAAAGATGGCATGACAAAAGGATACAAAAGCGTGAGTTTAACGTAGGTGATTATGTGTTGCTATTCAACTCTTGTTTAAGATTTTTTACGGGAAAACTTCTCTCTAAATGGGAAGGTCCTTACGTTATCGAGGAGGTCTATCGTTCCGGTGCCATAAAAATCAACAACTTCGAAGGCACAAATCCGAAGGTGGTGAACGGTCAAAGAATCAAACATTATATCTCAGGCAATCCTATCAATGTTGAAACTAATATTATTAAAACCGTAACCCTGGAGGAATACATAAGGGACACTTTCCAGAACGTTTCAGACTCTGAAAAGGAATAGGTATGTGGTACAGTAAGTAAACCGACTCTGAAACAATTCTATTGGCATTTTTTCTCCGTTTTGGAATATTTAAGAATTTAGGAAAGCAAGAAGTAATCCGGGAAGGACATGAGGCCTCCACGAGAGTGGAGGGCGCGCCCACCCTTACTGGGCACGCCCCCCTGCCTCGTGGGCACCTCGTGTGCCTCCCGGACTCTGTTTTCTTATACAATACTTCTCTTGGTCGGTAAAAATTCATTACATAATCTCCCGTAGGTTTTGACCACCGTATCATGCAAAAATCTTCGGTTTTCATTTCGAGCTGTTTTTCTGATAGATCTAGAGCACCATGACGTCTCCAAGCGCTTCCAAGGGCAAGTTTTTCGAGAGGGTTATCAACCCCTATCTTGAGGGGGTGCTGCACATCCGCGAAGTGGAGGGACCAAGGTGTACCGGAAGCGTGGAGACAAATCTCGAAGCTACGGAACAACAAGTTTTCAAGTGCCAAGGGATGGTGGAGCGTGGACCTAACACCAACCAGATGATGATCGTGGAATTCACCAACAACCACAAGCTGGACGCCAAGAACATTGGGGAGACCATCTTCAAGCTTCATGAAAAAATCGAGCATCTCCAAGCCCAGATCTATGACCTACAAAACCAAACTGTGAGTATGAATATAGATTCAAGAGGATGAGTTTGGCTGCAGATTTGAGGATCTTGGAGACTCGTTCTATGATGGTGAGCCTATGCCTTGGAAGACGGATGACAAGCCTACATCATCAACAACTCCACCTTCATCACCTCTGAGGACATAATCACATGGGTATGGGCACTCCCCTTGGCAACTGCCAAGCTTGTGGGAGGTGCCCCGGTATCATATCACCATCACACTCCTATCTTTACCGTTATTCTTAGTTCGATCCTTTTAGTAATATCTTCACCTAGTAGAATGAAGTTTTGGTATGAATTAGTTTTGAGTTTTGCTTTGTGATCCCTTTATGTAATCGAGTCCGTGAGCTATAGAATAAAGATTAGTGTTGAGTCAAGGCTTTGCTATCTTGCTATGATTTTGAGAAAATAGAAAGAATAAAAAAGAGAATAAAAGAGTTCATATTGATCATATGGATAGTAATGACTTCACATATAAAGAGTATGAGACTTAAAAGTTGTTGAAAGTTGACAAACATAGTTTTGGTCATCGTTGCAATTAATAGGAAGTAATAAAGAAAGAGAGGTTTTCACATATAAATATACTATCTTGGACATCTTTTATAATTGTGAGCACTCATTAAAGTATGACATGCTAAAGAGTTAATGTTGAACAAGGAAGACAACGTAATGGTTTATGTTTTCTCACATCTCAGTTAAAGTATATGGTCATGGATCATTCAAACATGTTGAGCTTGCCTTTCCCCCTCATGCTAGCCAAAATTCCTTGCACCAAGTAGAGATACTACTTGTTCTTCCAAATATCCTTAAACCCAGTTTTTGCCATGAGAGTCCACCATACCTACCTATGGATTGAGTAAGATCCTTCAAGTAAGTTGTCATGTTGCAAGCAATAAAAATTGCTCTCTAAATATGTATGACTTATTAGCGCGGAGAAAATAAGCTTTATACGATCGTGTGATATGTAAGTAATAAAAGCGATGGACTGCATAATAAAGGTTGGTGTACTAGAGTAGGGGTACCCTAGTATCCCGAACTTGTGCACGGGCAGTCGCAGCACCCCGCGGCAAGGCTTGTCGGGTAACCGCCAAGGTCCTCCGTGGTTCCTTTGGAGCCATTCAAGAACAAAGTATTCAGGCCAAGGAGACAAGGCCCCGGCAAGAGGAGCTTGCCGGGAAGGCCAACCAAGGCATCTCAAGGAACTTGCCGCGACGTGCCACACGTCCCGGCGAGGCCCGGTGAGCGACAAGCTTCCGGACGCGACAAGACAACGACCACGGCAAGGCGCTTGCCACGGAAAGCTACCACTCTGTACCCGCGCTCCAGCACATCCACCAACGTGTCGCCCTGGGGCCTTTCCAGGCGCGCGTGGCAAGAGGCTGTGTAGCCAGCGGTGCACGGTGGCAAGCGACGCTGACAAGATTGCCATCGTGGCGAGCGGTGGCATCCCTGACGGTCCCTTTTTGCACTATTTGGGCGACGCAGATGGGCATTTAATGCCTTTGTCCCCTACCGTCAGGGTTAGGTATGATACACTGTACAGGTGGTTGTACCAACCGCAATTCCTTTTCCATTTTTACCCTTGTCTATGTTGCCACCTGTCGGTGACCCATTTAGCATATAAAAGGAGGCCCATGCGCAACGTAGAGAGGGGGGGTTGGAAGGTAGAAAAACACTCACGCTCGGTCTCGTTAGCAGCTAGTGTGTACTGTAGCACTCAGCGCTCCCGAACAAGAACTCAATACACTCAGACACGCAGCAGTAGGAGTGTTATCTCTCCGGAGAGCTCCGAAGCTGGGTAAACTGCTCATGTGCTTCGCCTCAATCCTCTCTTCA
>NW_025228266.1:46456-47197 GCF_018294505.1 Triticum aestivum | reverse complement strand
GAAAGGGGCTCGGTCCGCCGGTCCCATAGGTGTTCGTGAATCAGTTCCCCGACATCTTTGCCGCGCCAGGTAGGGGGCGTCAAGGTTGTGTGAACCTGATCCGGCGTTCACACGAGCTAGATCTTTATTTTCTTCATCGACATGCCACCAAAGAAGAAGGCTTCAGGGGCAACTGTTCCGTCCACGTCAATCCCACCACCACCGGAGCAAACGGGTGGTGAGGTAGACGCCGGCGGAAGAACGGGCGTCGACGAGGGAGTTCACGGTGCTGCCAGGTCCAAGGACAGGGCTGCGCAGACCTCGGCGTCCGTACATGCACCGCGCCCATCTCAGGAGGCGCAGGACCGACAGCGTCATGGTACTCGCGGTGCCATACGTTCGTTGGACCAAGATCGAGCTAGTGGATCTTGGGGTGCTCAAGACCAGCATGCACGCCAATATGCTGGCACGAGCGAGACACGGTCTCCCGGACGGGATACTGCACCTTCTAACATAGTTAGAAGTCCGAGCATATCCCGCTCCTCGCACCGTTCGCCACTGCCGCCCACCACTCCAGCAGAAGCTTTGGCGCGAGCTCAACTGCTCCTGGATTACCCTCCAACGGCAGACAAGATCGACGAATGGAGGGCCACCATTCAGAGTCTCATCGGCTTCGCCAACGGCTACACTCCGCGGCAGCCGAGTACATCGCTGCCGCGGCAGGACTGCCAGGCACGAGCCGATGGCGACAAAACCGGTGGG